>NW_022589794.1:1551246-1614311 GCF_004348235.1 Phoca vitulina
GCGGGAAGCCTGCTTCTCCCTCTCCCACTCCCCCTGCTTGTGTTCCCTTTCTCGCTCTCTGTCAAATAAATAAATAATCTTTAAAAAAAATCTTAAATAAAAAAGAAAAATACTAATCTGCAGAAAAATCCATATGGTTTTCTTTGAAGCTCATTAATTGTTGACAGTGGTTAGCTCAGTGAAAGGGAGAGAGTCAAAAGACACTTGGGTTTTAAAAATCAAATGTATCAATTTACTGCTTGAGCAATGAAAAATTCATTGTAAGAGTCTCAGGGCAGAGAGTATGCATGCACTTGGTCACACACACGCATAAATGCGTGTACACACACCATATAGACACCCATGTTGTGTGTGCAGATGCGTCCACATACCAAGACATCGTGTCTGTGTGTGTATGTGTGTAGACATGGGGATGGGGGGAGGTCTGAAAATTTGTGAAGGAAATACCCAATCGTGCACAGTGATTGCCCACGGGTCTGCATGGGTTTGAGCTTCTCACCTTGACACACCTCTGTGACACATGACTCCAATGAGTATCTACTGCCCTTAAAATCTGACAAAGGAACATGATTTTCAAGATGCTGTCACAGACCCAAGCTTCGGCGAAAGCGTTGTTGGTGACATAACTTCCCCAATTCAGGGCATAAATAAACACTTTAATCATTTATTTACACCGAGGGGCACTGACCCCCGTTTGGAGGGATGGACGTAGTGGTGTTGAGAATAAAGATCACCACAGATTTATAGGTAAAATGCTGCCCTCAGAGAGTCTCAACCCTGGCAATCGTTAAGGCGTGTTTAAGGTGGTTTTAACTACCTTCAGACCGAGGGACCTCTCAGCAAACCTCCTCCTCTGAGTCAAACACGCTGCCCCCACTGAGACTCACTGGCTAGACCTCCTGTTTCGAAAAGTCATGAGGACTCTATTTTCTAATTGCTCTCCCTTCATGGTGAAATAATTCAAACATTCCATTCCCTTCCAAAGTGAGAACAAGAGCTAAATTTAAATGCAATAACTTAATGATGCATCTGCAATCCCGAGCAGCCAACAATCTATCAGAAAAAAATAAAAAAGATCAGCCCATTCCAAATATAGGAAAGATTCACACACATGCATATCACTCCTCTCTGTAGCTTTCAACCCCTGAACGACCAAAATAAAAAACATGCAAAAAAGTATTAAGCTCTTGAAATAACCTGCCTGTTAGCCCTAAGAGAAAAGAGTAACTTATGGGCACTGTAGGCCATGTAGAATAAATGAACTTGAAAGAATTATACACCAGTAATCACTCAGCTCAGATACATCCTCTTTGAAAGTATTACTAATGACACAACTTGTATGTGGAGGGCATGCTGATAAACATCTCTCATTATAAATGATATCCACTGAAGAAACAGACACTGTTATATTGATAATGATGAAAGAGAAAAGGTTTGGGAATATTTTCTAGGCATATTCCTATCTCCAAGAGCCCTGCATTTACTAACTGAATGACGAAATGTTTTTGGCTCTGTAGTAATGAGAACAAATGGTTACCAAGTACATATCCTATATCTGAAACAGCTGAGTTTCACACACAGACTCTTTCTGCCTCCTGCCAGAAAAATGAACACATAAAATAGAAATCAGGGGATTGGGTGTGAACTTAAGACTACTGAACATATACTGGCTGAGTCCATTCCTACCACCATCATCACCAACCCAACCATGATCACTATGATTTCCACCACCATCACCATCACCACCATCACCATCATCACCACCATCACCATCACCACCACCACCATCACCATCATCACCATCATCATCACCATCATCATCACCATTATCACCATCATCATCACCACCATCACCACTATCACCATCATCATCATCACCATCATCATCATCATCATCACCATCATCACCATCATCATCATCACCATCACCACTATCACCATCATCACCACCATCATCACCACCATCACCACCACCATGACCACCATCACCCCTATCTTCACCATGTCCACCATCACCACCACCCCTACCATCCTGTTGACTGGAAAATGAGACTCGGACCCATTATTTTTTCAGGACCAACCCCAAAAGCAAGTCTAGGCAGAGGCACTAAAGGTTCAGCTTGTTCACCTTCTGCTTCATGCTCAAAATGCTTGACTAACAACCATGGCAACCACTGCCTGGGCAGCCACTTACCACATGACAGATTTTTGCAGAAAGAAGCAGCTACTATTCCTACCCCTAAAGTCATCTCATGATCACATGATGTGATCACTGCTCTGTGTTTAGAGCATGCCTCCACCCAAGAACCCTCAAACCAAATAGTGAATAAAAGAATGAGCAAGTCGGCCCAGATTTCTCTCCTGAACACTGGCCTTGGTCATCTGCTAATTTCCCCCTGTGTTTAGGTGTAACTCAACCTCAAAACTGAGCTTCAGTGCAAAACTGAATCTGAATCTTACCCATAAACCTGATTCTTTTCCAATCTTTCTCATCTGAGCAAATGCCGCTTCCCCCTTCACTATGTTGTCTCTGCCCATGATCTGAAAGCCATGCTTGTCATCCCTTCTGACCCCTCTTCCTGTCCAGCCCATCACAACGACTGGCAGATCCTCCTGCCCCAATGCATCTAGAAGCTTTCCATTGTCCCTCACCTCCACCACTAACACTGTGGTCCAAGGCACCACTACCACTCATCTAGGCTACACGGGGGCCTCTGAGTGCTCCTCGCTACCATACTGCCCACATCCCCACACAGAATTTGGTGCAATCAATTTAGAAGGCAAATTTGATCATGTCACTCTCTTACCTAAAATCTGCACTGCTCATAAGATTTAAAATCCTTATCCATAACCTATAAGGTTGTGAATGACCTCTCCCCCATCTGCATCCGGACAACCCCTTCTCACGTATTCAGCTCTTTCTTGCCCCTGGACCTTTGCACTGCCATTCCCTCAGGACACTGCTGTCTCCACAAGAGTACACACAGTTGTTTTATTCACCATTCAGCCCTCCCCAGCTAACCGACACATAGCTGGCATTGATAAACATGTCTTAGAAGAGACCATTAAACAAAGAAGGGATGGATACAAACCCCAACCGGCACAGGAGGATAGAATGTCAGAAGGAAGAAAGGACAACTCACCAAAGAGTTCTACCGCTGGGTTCCTTGTCTCAGGACACAAAGTGGGAAATTGCCGAGTGGGTCTTCCAAAGGTTGGGTCTGATCAAATGCGTCTTCTGAACCCACAGGCTTCAGGTATGATGAGTCATTTCTAAACTGTAAAAAAAAAAAAAAAGTGTATGATCTTCTGTCATAAAATAATGGCTTGTAAGTTGGCTTTTCTGCCTCTTTCGGCTTCCTCTATGCCTCAGATTCAGAGAAAGTCAGGGAACACACTATCACGTTCCAGTTCATAGCACTGAGAGGGCTAAGTAAATGACAGAGCTGAGACTTAATACATGGCCTTCCCAGCCTGACACTTTTCTTTCCCTTCAACCAAATTTCCTGGTGTAGAACAAGGCAAAAATATATACACACCACAAAGCTTTCATGATGCTTTGAGTAAAATTCCAAGCTCCCAAATGTGCCAAGAGAAATTGTGGGTAAGGCTAATTATCCCTCCTTGTGTAAGTGTGACATGCCATTGCTGATGGCAACAAGGGACACAAAGGAGACCACAAATCATCCAGGCATGCTCTAAACATATCCTTAATTAGATAAATATGACTGATGCTCCATGGATTACAAGAAGTGTTACCATAAGTCAAATTAATGAATAAAAAGCAAGATAAAAACCAATGAGCTGCTTGTAGCAAACTCTCAGGGAATTCCCATCTTACCACCAAATATTTAAGAACTAGAAATTTCTATATTTCAGTAGATCTTCAATTGACATAAACAATCAAAATATCAGAAGTTCTTTTACTTCTCTCTTATTTTGTTAATAAGATGTTTTTAAACTTTGTAGAATCACAGAATAAGATAAGTTGAATTTTCTTTGGTTTTATCCAAAAATTTGTAAGTGTCCAGTGTCCAGAGTAATTACGTGGGTGGGGGAAGAACACTTTGAAGCAATTTGGGCTTCAACCTGAAATTTGGAACTGGAAAACAGTCTGTATGAGCAAAATTCAATTTATTGCAATATAGCAAGCATTTTCTGAGTACCTACCAAGTTCCTGGCAGTTGTTAGACCCAAACATAAATAAGAGTGAGTCTTTCCAGGACCCACAGTCTGACAGGCGAGGCCAGAACATGCAAGTATAACTTTATTCAAGCTAGACTTTAATAAGATTTAGAATAATGTGCAGACAAGATATGAGGGGAAGATGTCCAGACAGGAGATTGGAGTCTTATTTCCTGAGGCAGTTAATGACAGAGTCAGGACACAGAGCAGCAGGTAGAGCTCAGAGCAGTGAGGCACCATAATGAGCACCTGCCTGTGTAGACCCCTCCCCAGACCACATGCGTAATGTAGGTAGTTGGGCGTTTCCCCCCATGACTCTCAAATGAGGCAGGAGACTGGAAATTTCATTTTGGTAGAAAATAATAATCACAAGCAAAGACCTTCATATAATGACATTAGGAACTTAAACCCCAAAATGTTCAGTTCCCTGCAACTACCCTGGAGTGAACCCACCATGAACAAACTCCACTGGCATCCACCAAGCCACCTAGACCTCCCTTCAAAGCCAAAGACCAACCAAAGATTACTCACTATATTAAAAAAGCCCTCCAACATGGAAGATTATAATCTAAGTACATAAAAATAAAACCCAGAAGAAGGAGATGGTACGGGCAACCTAACAAAACCTTATAAACAGAAAGAGAACAAGATGCTACAAAAGGAGCAATGAAAGACAAAAAGGATTCTTGCAGATGAAAAAGATAGTTACCAAAATGGAATTTGATTTAAATGGCAGATGTGGAAGATAAAGTTAAGGAAATCTCCTAACATGATAGAAAATATAAAAGAAAGAAATATTTTAAAGATCAATCCAGGAGGTCCAACTTTTACTAATAAGATTTCCAGAAAGAGAAAATGTACAGAAATTGTAGGAAATATATAAGAAAAATTTCTCTGTTAAAGGATTTCATGAGTGGGCTACAAAGTGGATGAAAAGAAACCACATCAAAGAGCATCATGAGATTTGAGGAGATAAATGATAAAGAGAAGATCTTAAACACTTCTAGTTTTTAAAAAAAGTGGAATTTTTAAAAGGAACAAGAGTAGGTTAGGGCATCAAATTTCTCAGCAGCAATCTTGGAAGCCAGCAGAATGCCTTTAAAAATCTGATTGAATATTATTTCCAATTTAAGATTCTATACCCAAAAAGCAGTTGATCAAGTGTGAGGACAAAGGAGAGATATTTCCATACGTGTAAAGGATCATAAAATTTGCTTCCAATGTATTCTTTCTTAGGAAATTACTGTAGGATATGCTGCAGTAAAATAAGTGGGGAAAACCTAAAAGAAAAGCCATAGAATCTAAGGAACAGTAGATCCTACTACACAGTGACAAAGAGAAACTCCAGGGTGACAGCTGAGCCTCAGCTCTTGAGTAATCAGTTTGGAGCAAGAAGACAGAGGGTTTTACAAGTAAAGTATCATGTGAAAAGGAGACTTGAGAAAAGTTTTTGATATGTCAAAGAACTGGGAAAGAATTTTCAGTATGTGGATTGTAAATGGCACAATTAAAAATGAGGCAATTAATAACTCCAGGAAAAGTAAAAAGCCATGCAAGGAAAGAAATGTAATCACGGTCACTAATTGGTTCTAGTTAACAATATATACACAATAACAATGTAAACACTCATTACTGTCTTAACTAAAGTAGCAATTTAACTGTATGTGTAGGTTGGAGGTGGGGTCTAAAAGAACCAAATCTTCATCTACCACAGGACTTCGGAACCTCAGCTCTATAGATATTTGGGGCTAGATATTTCTTTTTTTTTTTTAAGATTTTATTTATTTGACAGAGAGAGACACAGCAAGAGAGGGAACACAGGCGGGGGAGCGGGAGAGGGAGAAGCAGGCTTCCCGCCGAGCAGGGAGCCTGATGCGGGGCTTGATCCCAGCACCCTGGGATCACGACCTGAGCCGAAGGCGGACGCCCAACGACAGAGCCACCCAGGCGCCCCAAGGCTAGATAATTCTTTAGTGTGGGAGCTGTCCTGTGCTTTATAGGATGTTTAGCAGCATCCTTGATAGTAACAACCAAAAGCCAGTAGCACAATCCCCACCCCCAAGTTGTGACAAACAAAAATATCTCAGACATGACCCCTGGGGGCATAATTACCCCTGCTTGAGAGCCACTTATCTACCATAACAGAAAGTGCTATTTCTGACTTACAAAAATTGACAAGTCAAAAACAACAGTGTAGGCATATTATTTAGGATTGTTGAGGTAATTTAAAGAAGAAATTAATAGAAGTATTAAAAGTAGAGTGAAGGAACTGGGCAGTGAAAAGTTGACAAGGTAGGAAATGGCTGGTGTTATATACCTGTAGCCATTATTAACTTTTTAAATTGTGTGCATACACTCTAAATTTTAACATGCAGTTGGAGCTCAAAAAAAAAAAAGGCATACTCATGTCTACTCTGGGAACTCACTCAAGTCTTCATGTATGAATCCTGTTTCAAAGGAAATCTTACACTATTATATTAACTCACTTGGTATGCTTACGTCTTTTCTCAAAGTTGCATGAAACAAATAGTTATCGAGTAACGTCTTTTCATAAAATATCTGTATGCTTCCCAAAATCATCTGGTGCAACATTTTTGGTCCCCCTACTACACTGTGGGAATGACTGCAATAAGCGATGAAAGGCATGGGGAGGTCTTGCCACCCAAACAAGTGGGCCAAATGGAAAGTGAGTCCAAGCACAGAGATGTCCAATGAGAGCCCTGCCCAGCAGAAGAACTACCTCCTTTTGATACAAATCACCAGAGGCCTTACAGCCACCAACCTACACCCTGTCTTGTCCCTCTAAGGAATTGTGTTCTCTCAGAGAAATAGTTGAGGATGACATAAGAAGAAAAAAAAAATAAGGATATGGAACAGTGTGGTAACTTGCGAGTTACGAAAATATTTCCTAATTCTATAAAAAAAGAAAAAAATCTCAGGTAGGACAATAATCCCTAGCCTCTCTGCATTTAGCAAATTTTGGTTCTCTCAGAAGAGAATAAGTAAATGCACCTCTTTTTCTCCGTTTGTCTTCCTGGGCTCTGGGACTCCACTTCTTCAACCACCCTCCACCCTTTGCTCTCTGGCCCTTCTCCTGCCCCCTCCTCAAAGGGGCTAAGTGGTTCCACTGTGTCTCCATCTCAGCAGGCTGACTGGAGAATGTGTTACTGGTTACACAGCATGAAGAACTGCCCTATCTGGTTACATGTGAAGTGTGATTATTATTAATTCAAAAGTGGTCCAGCAAGATAATGCCTTTGAGGGATTGTGTATAACCAACTCTAACGACTCTAAGTGAAATTGAATGGGGAGCTCCACAATCACTTCATACAAAGTTTTAATTAACAGTGCTGTTTGGGCAGATAGAGAAAGAAAAGCAATGATTTATGGATGCACATTTTACTGCTGCCTCCTCAAATGCCAAACAACATAAAACACTGCCCACCAGCTCTACCCCATAAACATGTTCATCATGGATCCAGAATAAATCCTTCCGCCATGAGGGAAGACCCAGTTCTTGCTCTTTAATGTTAGGAATAAACACTTCAACCAACTATTCACTACAAGGCTCTCCCTACATAGAAAAGATGAAAAGGAATCCACTGGTCTTACAACCAGCATGAGCTTGTGACATTTTCACATTTATTATTTCAACGAATATTTGACGTCTACAGACTGAAAATGCCACAATTATGTTTATTATCTAATTACATTCATTATCTGAAGGCTTCACGATGCTAAACCTGGTCTCATTAGCTGGGCTGAGAGAACTGGAAAACGCTTCCCAAAAATCAAATACAAATCAAGAGTGAAAATTTCCACTGGAGACATCATAACTTTGAAAATGTACTGCTTTTGACGCCAGTTATGGGATGGTTAACCAAGCGGAAGCGGACTCAGTTTCAAGGGGAACAGACTTCCCATGGGAGTGAGGTTGCGTGGACGCGCCGTGGGACGCCCAGCCCCGCAGCGGGTGAGACTCCTCTGCCTTCCGTGCTGAGAGGCATCGTGTTGGGAGCATCCTGCTCAGTTCACCCAGTGAACTGACCCCTGGGCCAGAGGATCCTTCCTAACCTGAAACTGGGGCCTGGGGACAGGTTCCGAACGAAATGCCACAGTCATCTAAGTCACAGTTAGGACCCAGCAGCTTTAGGACCAGGACTTATGGCCAACTGCAAGGTTGCCAAATACCCTGCCCCCCTCCATCTCTCAATCCATGAGGGCACTTCGTCTCCAGCCTGGTGCCTCCAGGAGGCTGGCTTTCTGCTTCAGTGTCCAAGCTGTATCTCGTGAACCCATCAGACTCTTCCCCACACCCAGCAGGGGTACTTACACGATGCCGGGGGTCGACGCACTAGTGGGGCAGATGCAGGAGCTGGGGCCTTGGACGGCACCAGCTTCCTCTCCCCTGCATGCCAGGCTCTCTGCTGCCTCCCAGCCTTGTGCTCGGCATCAAGCTGGAAGACTATTTACTTATTCATGGGCTGCCCGAGCCGGCCAGGAACTGCTTTGTGTCAGCTGAATAGGGTGGTAATTCAATCTCCAAATGGGAACTGTTCAGCACAGGGCATATCTGTCATAATGAGTCACGCAGATGAAAAGAACACGGCTTTCAGAGCCACTGGTAAAAGTTGTGTTTTGACAATGGGTAGTGTTATAGGACACAGCCTTCTTTGCCTCGACATCTGAGTCTCCCCCCACCAAACAGTCCCCATGAGATGCATGACGGAGAGGGAGTTACCAGTGGGGTCGTATGCTTGGGAGAAAAAGCAGGGATTGCAGAATAGGCTCCCCACTCCCTTGACAGAAGTATGTACATTTGGAGAGACAGAAGGTAGAAATGCTCAGGAATCAGCAAGAAAAATGAACGGACAATGAAGCCAGAGGAAAGTGTCCAGCCGTCCCCAGGGTTGACTGTGGTCTGGGGCTTTATATATGCATTATCACAACAACAGCGAGGTCTCTAGAAACCCTGGCACTAAGAACTCATGGAGTCTAAAGAACGGCCCCACACGTACAGCTAAGAAGAGCCAAGTCGGGAGGCGGCCCAGGCACCCAGGCTCCCAGAACGCCTCCCCTAGTTTTCCTTGTTGCTAGAGCTCCTGCCCTCCTGCAACAGTTTCTCAAGATTGTAAGACCTGCACTTCATCTGACGTCCTTGTTTCGGCCACAGGAAGTCTCTCTACTAAGCATCCACACCTTCTCCTCCCCATCCCCAGGCCCCTGCGACAAGCCCCTTCCTCTCTCCACTCCCTCACCCACGCGGCTTGGACTCCGTCCTCGTTCTCAGGCCTCAGCAGCCCGGAGAAACCCCACCCCTCAGTCGGCCAACAGGCCACTTTCCCTCCCCGCCCGCACGGCTGCTCCGGAACCACAGGTCAGGCAGTACCTGGACTTACCACAGGCCCCCCAGCAGACCGCCGGCTCCAAGAGGGCGGGGACCACGCCCCTTGCTTTCTGTGTTGAATTCTAAGCCCCCTGCCTGGTGTCAAACCAAAGCAGCTACTCAGACGTTTGCAGAAATAGCAAATGAATGAAGCCTTCACTGCCAGTGGGCCTTGGAACATGCACCAGTCAGGATGGGCGAGGCCACTCGGTAGTAACAAACAACCCTCAAATACCCGTGGCCTGAAACGACAGAGGTTTATTTCCCGCGCATACTCGGTGTCCGTGGGGCACCAGCTGGTGCTCTGCTCACACTGTCCTCACTCTGGGACCCAGACTGGCGGAGCCAGAAATAGAAAATAGGACAGTGTTTGTAGTGGTGAAATAAGATGTCCGCACTACACGGCCCCTGGAGTTCTGCACGGACACGTTCTGCTGAACGAGTCTGCATTTTGCCCACGCTCCTCCCCCTTCCTGTCATCAGGTCTGACGCAGACCCACCCCGAGGAGGAGGCTGTGCCCAACGGTCCCAACAACGCACACGGCGTCCACCCCCACCCTCCCCGCTTTGCAATGCTTACTGTCAGTGCCCCGTTAGAAAGTGAGTTCTCTGAGAACAGGGCTCCCATGATCTCATTTCGCAGCCCACCGCACCCCCAGACACAGAGTAAAATGCTCCATAAACATTTGTTGAATCAAAGGATGAATGGATAAAATAGTATATTACGCTGAAGAAACCACAATATTTTGGTGTGATTAATTGTAAAATTAGTGAATTCAAGAAGCAGTCCCACTAACGTGAAGGTAGTATAATATAAACCCGACTCTGGGATCATGTAATACGAGTAACATAACAACAACAGAAGTTTCGGGGCACGTATATGGAATCCTGAAATTAATGAAGGTGGAGGATTTGTCAAAGTATTCTTGGCACTATTTGCTGGGAGAAATTATTTCTAACACTTGATCAGAACCAATCCTAAGAAATAACAGAATGAGCTGGGGCTTTGGCAGCTTGGAGTAAATATTCTGCAGTGATCTGTGTCTGTTCTCCTAGTCAGTGTTCATCCAGCAAACTTCTCACCTAGACGTGGATCGTCCACACACAGTTCATGAGAATGGGGAGGAAGAAAGTGCACGTTACCAGTGCTCTGTATCACATGAGCTCTTCTGACTTTGCCCATTAATATTTTCTTAAGGTGTTTTGATTATTTGGTGAACTTGGTGAATGTGTTAGCACTGGATAGATGGGTTGAGGAAGTTGGGTTTTGCAGTGAGCAAAATGACCACAGGTTATAACAACCCCTGAGATTTACCCTCCACCCCCGCTTTCCTTAGTATAATGACATAACCAATATCTATTCACTACAAGATGGCATTTGGTGAATAACTTGGAATAACTTGTAAGTTATTCACTTCACGTCCAAAAGCACAGACATCTCAATGTCTCACCCTCCTGATTTCTCCAGGGTCTCCCTGGATCAATACATATTAAAGCTGCCCATGTTGGAATATCCCCCTGGTTGGGATCTGCTGGAAAGAACCTTCACAAGCAACCAAGGTGTCTTCCAGCAGGTGGACAGATGAACAACCTGCGGCCCGGCAGACAGTGGAATGTTACTCAGCACCAAGATGAGAGGAGCTGTCGAGCCCTGAAACCCTAAATACACATCACTAAGTGAAAGAAGCCAATCTGAAGAGGCTAAATACCAAATATGATTCCAACTCTAGGACGTTCTGGAAAAGGCACAACTATGGAGACAGTAAAGACAGTAAAGGATAATTATTTGCCAGGGGTGGGAGGAGCGAGGGTTGAACACTGAGGATTTGGGGCCAGTAAAGCTACGTTGTTGATCCTATAACGGAGGATCCAGGTCATCATACATTTGTCCGAACCTGCAGAATGGACAACGTGGAGTGAGCCCTAAGGTAAACCATGGCCTCTGGTTAGTAACAATGTATCAATATTGGCTCATCAATTGTAGCAAATGTACCCCACCTACAACCGATGTGAGCTGTGGGAAGATTCTGGGCTGGAGGGACGGGGGTCCATGGGGACCTCACTTTCTGATAAACCTTTCTGTAAACTGAAAACTCATTTTTTTGAAAACATTTATTAATTTTTTTTCAGAACTGACCCAAAAAGCACCCCACCGCCTTAACTGCTATTCTTGTGTAGACAACAAGCATCTACGCCAGCCAGGGTCCGTGGATTTATTCCTCTTTACCTCATTGGGCTCATCCGGACATGCCGGGTGGGATGCCTGCTGTCTGGGGGCAAGGGTTTGGGACAACTGTGCCCACTGCTATACCCGTGGCCCTTGGAGTGGCGCCTGGCTCTCAGACAGGACTTCGTAACTAGTGGTGCAATAAAAGATTTCATTTTCTTGTGTTTCCGTTTGGCCCTGAATGACAGTCAGAACATTATCAAGTGAAAATTGAAAGCCTAGATAAAAAAACCTCCCCCAGGAAAAGCAGTCGGGCTGCTACATTCTCCAGAGACGCAAGTCAATAAAGTAATTCTAGAGAGCCGAAGACACTTGGATGGCTCCATAAATTAGCTGGGTGCAAGGGGGCCTCCGCGTCCGGCGTCTCCGCCCCAGGTGTGCATGCCCCGCTGCTGTGGCCTCTGTCCTTGTTGGTCTGAATGATGAACCTTGAGCCACCTGCCGTTTGTCCGGATGGCACAAGGCGCCCGCGGGCTGTCCACCGTCCTGGGGGTTTCTCCTGGTTTCTCACTGATCCTAACCAACTCAGTCACGTGGGACGAGGCAGAGAGAACCAGCTGTCGGGAAAACCTCACCGTCGCCCAGAGGAAAAGGCGCTGAGAGCAAGAGAGCAGGGCCACCCCCAGGACACTGTGTACCTGTGCTCGGGGCCCAGAAGCAACGCCTTGCATTTAATTAAACACGTTTACCGCTCACAAGCAATTTCATCGGCATAATCATCTCCCGTGAAAATTGATTTTGCTCTCACTGGAGGCCCTTGGACAGCCACACGTGGAAGCCTCCATCAGGATGAAGCCTTCCCTCAGCCTAATGTCGTCTTCATTTCCAAACTCAAGTTAAAGTACAGTGTTACTTTCTAAAATAAAATAATTTCAGTAAATCGATTTTCTCTTTTAATGTTAGCTGTTCATTATTAGTGTTAAAACCAGCAGCTCACATTCGGGCACCCATTTTGGACCAAGACCTGTTCCCAGCATGTTACATAGAGCGTCTGCTTAAGTCCCCAGGAGCTCATGCGGCAGGTGCCTGCCCACAGGACACAGGAGGACACGGAGCGTGGAGGAGTCACTCACCTGGGAGGCGAGGGGTCTGGGCTCGGGCCTCACCACCACCCGGTAATGAGCGCCCCGGATGCCAGCGGGTCAGCAGAGACCGAGGAAAAGGGTATTACTCCCCACTGCTGGTGTTTCCAAAGGAAAAAAAAAATTTTTCTTTTCTGATATGCGAGAAATACCCAACATGGGCCTTTGGAAACATTACCTTGAAAACTTCAATACTAGCCAATGGCCAGGAATGACATGAAGCAGAGATGGGGAGACGCCTGCGTGAGGCCAAATAAAGTCACCATGGCAGCCTTCCCCGGGTCTCAGACCCGTTTCTGCAAATGGGGAAAGACCCACTGTTTTATCCAACTACAGTGTGTCCCTAATGGTTTGTTCCGAGCCACTTAAAGATGCCACATCATCATTACAAAATCACGGAAGCGTCCGACAGTCCTCATTCCCATTCTGTTATTTGCTGTCTCCAAGAGAGAAAGCTAAATAATTAGCCAGATCACGCCACCCGACCGGCGCCTCAGAGACAGGCCTCCTAGGGCTGGAGAAGGCTCCCTCCTGACGGATGACTTGCTCGACGTGAAGCCTGACCTCCCGCCACCTTGTGTTTGGACTCCGGCTCCAGCTGGGCCCCTTCCTCCCGCGTCATAATTGTCGCAGCTGGCCCTTTCCCTTAATCAGCCTCGTGGGCTGGGAGGGGCTCATTAGGGCCTGGGAATTAACTGGAGCAGAAAGCAGAAAAGCACACTGGGGCTCTGTTGGTCCTGGAGCCATGGGGAACAAAGCAGGTGACCCCACTGGGGGAGCACTGGAAAACGAGTCACGTGTGAGCACACGCACTCCCCGTGATGGCTCCAGGGTCCACACGGCGAGGGTTGCTCAGCGGGGCTGCCCCAGCCTCGGGCCCTCCGGCCGCGGCTGACCTCTATGCAGGCAGCCAGCATTACGCAGGGCACTGCCCTCAGGCCGTGCCTTGGCCGCCCCCGCTCCCTCCTTTGTTCCTGCCCTCACGACGAGGCTCTTGAACAGAGCAGGGCCCGGAGTTAACGCCGTATCTAACCACCCCACTCCACAGCCCCGGCCTCGGGGCCCGGACCATCCTGGCTTTGGTACAAGGGCTTGGGGCCCCGAGGCAGGGCCGTCACTGTCCCTGTCTTCTCCAGCTCCCGGCCTTACGTTGAAGTCTTCCGTCCATTGCAAGTTGGTCTTAGTGCCTGCTGTAAGTTTAGGATCCAGCTACATTCTTGTGCACGTGGGATGCGGTTTTCCCCACATCTGTGGCAGGGCTGCCCTTCCCCCATCACGTGGCCCCGGCCTCCTGGTCGAAGACCAGCCGGCCGTATGTACGTGGCTTTATTCTGGACTCTGTTCCGTGTCAGCCGTGCAGGATGAGTGAGCTGGGGGTCTGCTGCACCACACCGTGCCCCTGGTGAGCAGGACTGTACCATGAGCTTGAAATTTTCTTAAGACAGTAGAGCCCATGTTCAGTGTTCTTTTGTTTGTTTCTTTGTTTTAAAGATTTCATTTATTTATTTGACAGAGAGAGAAAGCACACAAGCAGGGGGAACGGTTGGCGTGCTGAGACAGGGAGAAAGAGAGAGCAAGAGAGCGAGAGAGAGTCTCAGCAGAGGGCACAGCACATGCAAAGGTCCTGAGGCAGGATCTCTCACTAAAGAGTCCGCCTCTCACTGCCAGAGAAGCTAGACTGCTGCCGCCTCCTTTGAGACAAAGGGAAGGAAGTGGAGAGGTAGAGAGGTCACTGATTTGCTCAAGCAAATCCTTGGAGAGCCCAAGAAGGTGGTAAGAAGATGCCCCGTCCCCCCAGTGCAGCAGAGATAAATCAGCTTTCCCAGCTGTCAGCCTTTAATCCATCTGGGCAGACATGTAAGCTTGGCTAAGAGAGCAGCAAAACCCAGCCCTGAGACGCAGGCTGCATTTAAAACACAACGGCATGGCGACCCAGACTCCACCAGGGCCTTATTCATTAACCCGTCCAGGAAGATGACCCCGTAAAAAGAATCTCAGGTACCTGGGGTGGGAAGATGAAGAGTATCATTATTCCCAGGAGCCCAAACACCAAGCATAGATCAATCTGTGCAAGGCGCCACACCTTCATCCACACCCAGCCATGGCGTGTGGCACACAGGACTCACGGAAGGGACTCCAGGGCCCGCGTGGCCGGCACATGGACAGCCCCAGACAGTGGAGTGTGTGCGACCTCGATCCCTGCCCTGCTTCCGCTCATCATGAAATAACCCTCTTGCAAGAAAAGCTCCCACTGCGGCTGGGGGATGCTCCCTTCATGTCCAGACTGACGGCTGGGAGCTGGAGCTCAGTGGGATTGCAGGTTAGTGAGCTACCACCAGTCAGTGCCACGAAGATGCTCCCCGGAGTGTGCTGGAGCCGGCCTGCACAACCTCGGTCATGAAACACGCAGGAGTGGGAGAGCCCGTCACTGGACCCGAGGGGGCCTGAAATCTGCCCTGATGGGAGTATTTACCCCATGGAATTAGGCAAAGATTGCATGCTAGCTAGTTCACCAGCAAGCACACCACCCTCCCACCCCCACTTCTGTTACGTGGACAAGAAAATACGTAAGAATTAGCGATCCTACAGCACGCACATCCAAGTCATTGGCTCCGTGCCGCCGAGCTCACGGCTCCCTCCCCTCCAGCACCGCTCAGTGAGGCGCTGTGGATCCAATGTTGCATCCCTCCAAAATCTGTGTGTTGAAGTCCTAACCCCCAACGTGGTGGTGTCAGGAGCCGAGGCCTTTGGGAGGTGATGGATACGAGTGTGGGGCCTCCATGAATGGGATTTGTGCTTTTATAAAAGACGCCCCCCCCAAAAAAAAAGACACCCCAGACAGCTCCCTGGTCCTCCCACCACGTGAAGACCCAGCGGGAGATCAGCCGGCTGCAACCCAGGAAAGGGTCTCACCAGAACCTGCCCACACCCGTGCCCCCCCTCGGCTTCCAGACCCCGGCCCGTGCTACTCGAACGTCTGTTGTCCCGTAAGTCTTGGTCCATGTGATTCCGTTACAACAGCCTGGACAGGCTTAGAAACCAGTCAACACACTCCCTCCCCTGGACCAGAGCAACGACAGGGGTGAGGCTGAGACCTACACCAGTCCAGAGCAGTCTATAAGCTGCAGAAAGCCACGGTCTTTCCTACAGGAATTAAGAGAGCAGGTGCGTGGCCTGGTGCTGTCAGAAGCCACTTGGTCACTACAAGGGAAGCCAGCTTCAACTCCAAAGCAGCACAGGTGAGACTGAAAAGAAACCAAGTCCTGGTTTGTGACATTGAGTCTCTGGGTCAAACCACGCCTGACGCTTTCCTGAGCTGGGCCGGCAAGTTATCTGAGCCCATCCACTCCCTCTTAATGCTTAACCCACGTTGCAATGCATTTTTCTCTTAAAGGAAAGATTCCCAACCAATAGAAACCTAAAACCAAGCCTTTCCGTTTTGGTCCTCCCTCGCCTAACTGAACGGATTCATTAAAGCCCTTTCTAATGACTCAATCACTTAAGAGCTTTGCTTGTTCTCCCAAGCTTTTAAAGAAAAACAAACAAACAAAAAGCCCAGAACCCCCAGTGAACGATGCTTCGTGCTCCGTCCGGGCATCGGGATCTGTGAACGCCGAAGCCCGTCCATATGGCAGAGGTGATTAATTTGTATTCGGGCTGCTCTTAATGACTTTGTTCCCACCCCGTCCTTGAGGCTCCTTCCGGTGTGAGTCAGAGCTCACAGACACACTTCGTGCCCTGTACTCTGGACGGAAGGGCGCACCCACGTCCCAGCACGGGTGATCACAGGGTGCACGCAGCACCAGTTAGTGTCTCCTTAATCCCGACGCATCTTCCTCCGCTGACTTTTTTATAATAAATAAAAAACAAAACAAGGGTCCTCGGGGCTCTTGAGAGAAGGGAGAAAGCACCTTCTGTGCCCTCTGCCAATGGGAGAGAGAGTGGCGCGGCTCTGTGCGGGGCGACCTGGCCCCATTTGTCACCAGCGCCTCAACAACGGGTGTTCGATGCAGAAATCCACTTCTAGAAGTCGATCCTGACGGATAATAAGGGATACGATGGAATCAGCGTTATCTTTTAGAATGGCAAAATAACAGTCATCGTTTACAAGAAAACAGACGCGCCCCGGTATCCCCTCAAAACACACTCGACCTTCAGATGGCATTTCCCAAATACCTTAGCAAAATCAGATTCAAGCTGTAAACATCGAATGGCACCCGCCATGATTTCGGCGGGATGTCTCTACATGTGATTCAAATTCCTTCTGAATTATTTTCTATGCTTTGAAAAAAAATTTCTACAATGAATATATGTTACTGTACTAATCAAGTAAAAACAACCTGAAATTACTGTAATCATAAAAAGACATAGAACATGCAGGTAATTTTTGCTGCAAAAACGGTGGAACGGCGAGGAGCCCACGCATCAGCTTTAACGCTGACGCACAGCCATGTGGGTCCCGTGGCTCTCGACGGACGTGCGCTCGGAGGCCCGCTCCCGGGCCTCCTGGTTTCCCGCCTACACAACAGCGGTAAGGTGGAGGAGTTGGGGGGTGGGAGCGGACGGACAAGGACGTACGAGAAGACAGAATCGTGCTAAGCGTGTTAGTCAGCAACCCACCAGCTTCTGTGTCACGTCAGGCGCTGAGTGTGGGGTTTCATGCAATGTACGTTCATTTCTTACAAAATCCATCGAGGCAGGTGGTCCCCGTTGGTGGCCGATTCCCCCCAACCCAGAGGCCCAGGCCCCTGCCGTCTGCAGCTCCCCATCCCCCAGGACCCCGCAGGCCTCAGCGTCCCCATCTCCTGGGCGCCGAGGCGCACCCATCACCTCCCTCCTCCCGCAGCCGGCCCGGATCTGGGCTGCCGGGAAATGTGCTCCTAGCTCAGAAGCAGCTTCCCCCCGTACTTCATGCTGCCAGAGAAAACACCTCGGGTGAACAACTGGCTCTTCCATCCCCGGGGAGATAGTGTGGGTGCCAACGGGGCCCCCAGTCGTGGACACCCCTCCTGCCTTGTCCTGGGCTCGCCCAGTTTAGCGCAGGGAGTCCCTCCCATCCGGGGACACACAGGAGAGTGGATGGTCCTCCCTTCCGGAGCAGCATGACCGAGACAACCACCTGGACAGGGAGGGTCTGAGGCCCAGCCGCCTCCCCAGAAGGGGAACAGAGTTGTGGGAGCAGGGGCACAAGCCCACCACCCACTGCTTCTGCCCACGGGCTCGGGAAAACCCACAGTCGAGTGAGACATTCCAAAGCTGTGTGGGGAGACGGGGCTGCACAGATCGGGGAATCGTGGCTGAAGAAATGTGAAGACATGCCGGCACGTGTGGGCAAACCCTGGACGGTGTGATCGCGGCTCGGGGAGACCCTCTGGGGGCCGGCGCGGGGGGCAGGGAGGCAGAAAACTGCGTCTGCTCCTTCAGCACCGAAGTGAGGGGCATTTCCCAGCAAGCTGTCCTGGGGTATGCTCGGCGGGCACCGTGCTCTGGGGGGGCCGGCTCACGCCCGCTGCCCCGACAGGTGCGATTCCCTTCTTAGCCCCCCCGCCCCAGCCCCGGGCACGCGGGAGCCTCCTGCAGTGGTGTGCAACCCAGAGCTGCCTGGAACGCCGCGTCTGGGCCTCGCCTCCTGGACGCAGCCCTCCGGTAAGTGTGAGCACCCGAGCGCCTCATCTCCTTTATCTGTGGGCTCACCTCCCACAGAGACCCACCCGGGCGGGGGCCTCGAACCTGCACACACGGGCCCGTGTGCCCACAGCCTGCCCCCCAGTCCTGGCATGTGAAGTCCAAAGGGGAGCATCACTCTCTCAAACACGAGCGCTGGTGGCCGCCTTTGCCCAGGAGAGCCCAGAGTTTGCCCCGTTGTGTGAGGACCCTCTTCTCCAGCCCAGGGACTGAGGAAGCACTGGGTCTCCTAACCCATCATGGCTTTCTGGGGGCAGAGGGGTGGCAGGGAGAGTCCCCTCCCAAAGAAACAACTGCTCCTGTAATTTATCATTTAGGCCTTTGTGCTGAAAGGAAAATGCCATGAATCAATCAGCCTCCTGACCTTGCAGGAAAATATCAAAGAGATTGCAAGCAGTGTTTTCTTGAACAAAAATTTATACAGTCTTGTTTGAAAAAAAACAAAACAAAACCACCCGCTTTGTAAATGTCACAGGAAGGATGCTAAGCGCAGGTCGGGAAGGCTCGGGCAGAGCCGGGCTGTGTCTGAGAGCAGAGATGAGCCTCCCCCGGGCCGGGCCTGCGGCTCCAGCTCCAGGTTCCCCCAAGAGGGTCTCTGCCTCCGGAGAGAGGCGGTTCAGCGGGCTTTTTGGAGGGGATCATTGTGCGTTCAAAAAGATGGGTGCTTTTCCGTGTCACTCTGCCTGGGTGGGAAGGGGTGCGCCAGGCCGGCTGCCCGAGGGGATCCCGGGCGTTCAGAAAGGCAGGATTAACGAAGGCATTGCTCGAGCAAAGCGCAGGACAGGCCACCGGTGTGGTGGTGGCCACGGGGCACAGGCCACACGGTGTTCTCTGGGAACGGCCCTGAGCTGAGTCTCTCCCTATTAGAGACCATCTGGGGCCGGGGTGTGTGACAAGCCCTGCAGGCACCCCACCCAAACCAGGCCCCAGGCCTCAGAAAAATCCCCCACGTCGACTTGTGACCACCCCCGGGGACAGAGAAGAAGGAGCCCACGGGAGAGGGCATGGCTCCTCTGGGCAGGTGCGGGCCTCTCTCACTGTCTTCGACAAAGTCTGTGATCTCCAATCTCTGATGCTCCTTTGAAGGAGCTACCAATGTGTTTCTTTTTAAATTTCCCTTTCGGTGTATATTTTATCTTGCTTTAAATACGCCCATGCTGAGAATATTCAAAATCAGAGAATGAATAGCTGGACAGGAGCCAGACCACATTTCAAACGTGGATATATTTAGGAGCAAAGAGCTTTTTACCATGTGAGGCTGAATCAAGGGATGGGCTTGCAACAGGGTGAGACCAGCCGGACGCGGGGAGACCCAGCTCCACACAGGCTTGTGTCCCCCCCCACCGCCCAACCCCACTTCACCAAATTAGCCAGATGCCTCTGATTCTGAAACGCCACACCCACCGTCCCCGAGCTTGGCTTCTGCAGCAGGAAAGGGAATTTTCTTGTTTGCATTTATATATTTATGAGACACACAAAAACTCCTGCATCTTCTCTATTCTGCATTCGGAGAAAATGCGGCCATTTCAACTATGAAGAAGGAAGTCAACAACATTTTGGAAAAAACAGACCAGGAGGATTATACTTCACTGAGTAAACTGACAAAAGGTCAAAAAGCTTGATCTTTACCACGGAGGTGCTTTGTCTGAAGGCTGAACCGCCATTTAAATACTTATAGGAGAGAGCTGTAACTGCAGCCTAGGGTCCCCGGAGCCCGGCAGGAGACAGGCTGGGGCCACTGTACAGAGAGAAATAAGCCGGTTCCGCTCCCAGGGAGGCTCAGCGCCGGGAGAGCCCAGCTCTCCTACCTGGGACGTTCCGCTCCTGCCACGGGCTAGCGGCCACTGGGCTTGGAAGCAGCCTGGCACCAGATGGGAGCACCACGGCCCCGGACGCACACTCTCGGCCCAGCTCTGTCTGCTGGGACGCCGGAAGTGGGGATGGCCCAGCTGCCATGCTCACACCCAGCACCCAGATCTTGGTTGCTAAATACCGTTCTCCGCCAAAAGAGACCAGGGTCCTTGGAAGAGTGGGCTGGTTCTGGGCTAGAGCGGGGCGAGTGCCCGATGAGCCGATGAGCCAGGAGCATCGTATTACGCCAGAACTCAGAAATGAGGGCCACACAGAGCGCAGGGGCCCGGAGGGAGCTCCCCTGGCCCTTTCCTCTGCACATTAACATACATGATGATAATAAGTCTAACCAGTGAACAAAGCAATGATCCATTAATCCATAAATAAATAAATAAATATATAAACAAAAAACATAAATAAATAAAAATATATAAATGGGGAGAAAGAGGAAAGCTTTTCCTTTTTTAAGATTTTATTTATTTATTTGTCAGAGAGAAAGAGAGCAGAAGCAGGGGAAGCAGGGGAGGGAGAGGGAGAAGCAAACTCCCCACTCAGCAGGGAGCCCCACACGGGCCGGGATCATGACCTGAGCTGAAGCGGACGCTTCACCGACTGAGCCCCCCAGGCGCCCCAAGGAAAGCTTTCCTTACAGAGGAAAGCCAACAAACAACCATCGAAGGAATCATGCAAAACCGCCGTATTGGAAGCGTCCTAAGTAACAGTCATCTATCTGGGTAACCGGCATGGATGCTAATGTGGGGCACATTTGATTGAAAAACAGGGATTTCGCGGTACCTGGTCTCACTGCACCTCTGCACAAACTACCTGCCGCCCACAAAGGGGACCGTGGTAATTTTACAGCAAAGGATCTTGGTGGCTGGCCCCTCAGCCCAGTGACCCAAGTGCTCATCCTCCAAAATGGCCCAAAGCCATGGCAGGGGTTAGCACCCACGCACGCCCCGGAAGGAGGGAGCATCTCCTGAACGGTGCTCCTGCCAAAACACAAAACCTGAGTGCAATGACGGGGGGCCCCCAACTCTGCATGGGGAGCGCTCTGTGACATCGCTGGCCAGTGTCCCTCAAAGATGGTCAAGTGAGCAAAGAGACGGAAAGGCTGAGAAACTGCTCCCAGGAGATTCGGGGAGATTTGGGAGCATCCCAAGTCAGTGCCACTCCGTGACCCTGGGTTGGGTCCTGGTGGGAGAGCAAAGAAAAAGAAGCAGCCCTAAAGGATCTTACGGGACAAGGGAGACAATGTGAATGTTGGCCTAGATTGATTAAATCATAGTATTGTATCAGTGCTAGATTTTCGGCCTTGCGGTCCCCATGGTTTTGAGAGAGGGCTATCTGCAGGATGCTCCCCAGCGTCCCAGAGACGGGGACACGGGTACAGCATCGGGATGGCATGCAAGCGGCGGCCGCCCCCACCGGGGTCCATAGAATCTGTTCTTGCTGCTCTTCTGCAGATTTCACCCAAATGCCCCCTTCCTTCTAAAGTCTACACTAAAGGTTTTAAAACAAACACAGAGCGGGAACATGAGGGCAGAGCCATCTGGACAAGAGGTTGTGAAATGGGGCTCGCCCGTGCCCACATGCCCAGCGGCTCTCACTCGGGCCCTCCCCCACCCACCACACGGCGCTCCTGGGCACGAAGCAGGGTGCTCTTTCTTTACCCTAATGTTCCCAAAGTTACTTTTAAAGGCAGCACTATTTGATCTTAGGGTCGTGGATTCCAGCACCATGTTGACCTCCACGCCCAGCATGGAGCCTACTTATGAATAGATAGACAGATAGATAGATAATAGATAGATAGATAACAGATAGATAAAGGCAGGACCATTTTTGTAAGAAGAGTTTTGGTCTAAGCTCCCAGAATATTGATCACATCCCATCAATCCACCCCTATTTCACTGCTGCCCGCTTGGGTTCAGCCTGAGCTCCGCAAGAAAGAGGCAACTGGGTACAGAGCCTGGCGCACATAATGTTTATCAAATGAAGGGCGGGAGGGAGGGAAGGGGGAAGGGAAGGGCAGGAGGTAGGAAGGGAGGGGGGAGGGAGGTGATGTCCCTGTCTTTTAGGGACAAAAGGGACTTGACAGACTGTATCCAATCCTGGCTAGAAACAGATGGCTCACTTAAACTGGGTAATTTGAAGAGAACTGGGTAGAGAAATTGTTTACAGAGTTGTGGGCAGGACACAGGAATCCAAAGGTGGGGGAGTCTCCCTGGGCCAGCAGCATCGGGAAGCCCACCCCGACGCGGAAGAGGGAAGAGAAAGAGGAATCACCATGACCCAAGGAAGGCAGGGCAGCAGCGGGAGAGGGAGACCAACGTGGGGCGGAGGGGAGGGACAGAGGGGAGGGAAGGGAGGAGGGAGAAGAAGGGGAGAAGGGGGGGTGGGGAGCGGCTGCCCTCCCAGCCCCAGCACCCGGCTGTGCGGCAGTCAGATGGCCAGCCCTCTGGGGCCAGAGCGGGGTGGGACCACTCTGTGGGAGTAGCAGGTGGGAAGCCACGGGAGGCGTACCACAAAGCAACAGGCTGGCGGTGGCCCCCCGGTCCTGGGAGGGAGCCCCAAGCGACAGGAGCATCCTGGCTGTCTATGGTGGCTAGCGAGCCGCTCACCAGCGTCCTGGTCCTGCTGGAAGAACCACGTGCTCAGCGGGCTGGGGTCTCGTCCACGAGACACCCACCGAACCCCAAGGAGGCGAGGGCCCTGGGGGCCGTGTGACCTGTGACCTAACTCCCAGTCCTCCGCAGGAGGGGCCCTGTGGCTCTCCAGCCATGCCCTGAGCGCGAGGGGGCGGTGACCACCGCAGTGACCACGTGAAGCTCCCAGTGCAGCAGGTGCCACGGGGGGCTTGCCTCCATAGTCACCCTCCCACAAACAGCCTGCGGCTACGTGGGCCCTAGCACCTGACCTCCCAGGTAAGGAAGCTACGTCTCAGAGGGACACCAGGCATGTGAACCCACACAGCGCCGCCCCAGAGCGCACACGCCCGAGACCGGCTCTGTGGCCCTTCCACGCGGTGGCCGGTCTGACAGCATGGCGCCACATGAGCCGACCACGAGAACACGGCACAGCATTCCACGTGGGGAACAGCCCAGACCAAGGCATGGAGCTGAGAAGCTGCACAGCGAGTGGGAAGCACGGGGTTTGGGCTGGTGCGGCATGTCCACCACAGAGCTCACACACAGCAAGTGCCCCGTAGACAGGTTATGAGTTAGTTTCAAAACCAGAGCACATGGTTGGACATAAAAGGACAAGATCCAAGGGAAGACATACCGCGAATACCAGCAGAGTGTCCCCGACACCGTGTGGTCAGAGTAACCTCCCGAAGGGTCACAGGAGGCCTCGCTGTGAGCAGAGCACACATGGACCGTATCAGCCGTCCAACCGTCCGAGAAGTAGCAAGCATCCCTTCAAATACCTGCTCTCGGGGTCCATCGGGGGTCAGAGCTGGCCCTCAAAAAGACGTATGCACACCCTAATCCGTGGAATAACCGTGAACATCATGTTATTTGGGAAAAGGGTCTTGGTGGATACTCAGCGAAGGTCCTTGAGATGAGATCACCTCCAAGCACGCAGGTATGCCCTACATCTAATGACTTGGGTCCCTATAAGAGACACACGGGGAGGGGGACAGACACACAGACAGGAGAGGAGGAGGAGGTGGTTGCAGGGATGCGGACGCAAGTCCAGGAGTGGAAGCAGCAGGAACAGCCTACCAAGAGCCTCGGGATCGGACCTCAGTCTCGGGCCGCGGACGGCTGACCACCCGGGCTGTGGACACTGGTAAAAGAAGCCACGGGGAAGCTAGGACCCGCGCCCCCCGCCCCGCCATGCTCGCAGAAGCAGACCTTCCCGGCCGTGTGAGCGCCATCTGCCAGGACCCAGCGCTCGCCCCTCTTCTGGACGAGTCGCCAGGCCTCTGCAGGCACGGTCCCCGCCACCCCATACACCGTCCCCGGGGTTTCAGATGGCCAGCACTTTCTCGTCATTACCGGCTCAGCTCAACGTCACAGGTGGCCAGGCCCCGAAAGCCGGCTGGCCTGACCCTCTGGGGGCCTTTCTCCCACACTGCCTCCCCGGAGAGGCGAGGAAGGATAGATACGAGCCTATCCAACCTCCCTTGCAGCCATGCGTGTCAGGCAACATGGATGTGCCCACTGGCTCATGAGGGAGCTTTTATGACGGCCCCTACTGTCCTGATAGGACAGCTAGATGGGGCTGGTGCCATTTTTCCCCACCATGAGCACAGATGTGGTGGCTGGAGCTACAACAGCCATTTTGTGACCTCGAGGGAAAAAACCCAAGAGAATTACAGGAGACGCTGGCCCTGAGTCTCCATCAGTAGTTCCCTACTTTCAGGCTTTGTGGTGAAAAGGAAACCCCCCCATTTGTAGGTCGATGATGTAATCCCCAACGAATACATTTCCTCACCGAAGAAGACTTCCAAAGCTACTCCAACGGACACGGTGCTCTCCGGACATCTCTACCGCATTACCCTGACTCATTCCCGTTGGCGCATGAACTCAAGTTACCTTGTTAACTTAGCGACCGTCTGTCTTCCTCTCCCAAGCCCCTAGAATATAGGTTCCACGAGAACAAGGACATCCTCCATCCTATTCACCACCTTGTCCCCGATGCCCAAATGATGCCTGTGACAAAGAACACACTCGGGGAGGATTTGGTTAGTCTTCAACCTCAGCACTACCGAAATTTGAGGCTGGATCATCATCTCTTTCTCAGTCTTCCCCTGAGCGTGGCAGGATGCTTGTCAGCCTCCCTGGCCTCTGTCAACCAGATCCCAGGAGCACGCCCTTCCGTGCGACAACCAATGTCCCCTATGCAAACCACCTGCTCGAGACCCGCAGGTTCACTGAATGAGTGAGAGAATGAATGAAGGAACGGCCCTCCCTAAGTGCGCACAGACATGGCACCATGCTGAGAGACGCTGACCCAGGATCTCTGGGGGAAGTGCCACTTTGGAGACACAGCCATTTATTGTTGGGTCCAATGGAAAATGGCCATTGCGCCAACATCTTTGCTCACTTGCTCTTGGACATAATTTGAGATGTGATGTGATGTGGCCTCAGGCTGGAAAAGGGTCTCGTTCTCAGGTCCCCCATCTCCGATGGGATCTCCACGGCTGCTCGGCTCAGAACATGTCTCCGTCTCTCCGTCTATGCTCCCAGGGCAGAGACAACTCCGGTTAAAGCCCGAAACCCTGCACTAACACGGCAATGCTCCAATCCCCAGGAAATTTCCACAGATGGAACGGGGAAGAAACACGCACCCTTGGCCAGGCCTGATTCCCGCAGCACGACTCATTAAATCAATTAAATCACTTGCTTGGCAGGATTATTTATGGAAATGGGAAATCATGTTCCATCAGCTAAACACCGTCTTCAAACCGGCGGGTGAGCTGAGCTCATAGTCCCATAATTTGGGTGGACCGGATCTTGAATTCTGTGAAGCATCTCTAACTTCGGCCGGCACTCTCAGATCCGTCCAGTGTCTCACGTCTGCTCGTGGTCTTGCCGTATCTCCTTTTTCAGGTCCAGAAGGGAAGCACAGAGGGGCTCCATGCCGTGGCTGTGTTGCCAACTGAGCAAAAACAAAAACTTGAGAGTTTAACAGCAAATCCTATGCTGGGTCAAACACACAGAGGCCAGCATGGTGGGCCAGGAATGAGGATGAACAAAGCAGGCAGGGGAGGCTGGGGAAAACTGAACAGCCATGCGTCCCTGCAAGGGCACTGTGGCCACACAGAAGCAGAGACGGTGGTACCAGGGCCTCTGGTTTCTTTCAAGAAAACTGTCAGAAAGCTGGAATATTATGGGAAATTTGTGTACATTTGGTTTTAAACATTGGCAATGAACTTGGAACTGAAAACACAACATGTTTGCAGACCTTATCAGGGCATTGAGACCAACACTTATGACCTTCACCCTGTTTCTCCTCACGCCCCTTATTCCTCAAGAGCAGCTTCGAGTGACTGCCTGCTTCTCATTTAGGGATTTGTTCTGCCCTCGGGGAAAAGAAGGAAGTCCCCAGGGAAAGGACAGACTGTATCAGAAAAGGAACGCGAGAGTCCTCCAAGGAACAGGCCCCACTTGGGACTCTAAGAATCAGAGTGGCTGCTCCTGATCTTGACAGGGGAACACAATTCGGGCTAAATTGTTAGAACATCCACAAAACTACCTCCCGTTCAGGTTCCCAGTAAGCGCAGGGGCTGTTCCGAGCAGAGGAGGCGGGTACCGGCCCGGCCATGTGGGCGCCATCTGCCTCCCCAGCCCTGTGTCGGGGCTGGCTGTCCAACCCTCCGGAAGGCACCGCCCCATCGACCTGGAGCAGGCACCCCCTCCTCCTGTTGTAGGCACAAACAGGCCAAAAGCCCACTTGGGGAAAACCCTAAACAAGTGGTCAGCGCCTCAAAACCGAACGTCAGGCTGGAGTCGAGGATGCTGGGGCCGTGAGGACGTGCGCCATGGCGCGAGTGGTGCTACGTTCCCGGACGGTTCGCCCACCCGCTGACCAGCAACCCAGCGCAGCTGGGGGGGCGGGGGGGTGAGAACCACAGAGGCCTCTGTGCGGGATGAGGATGCTGCCATGCAAAGCATGGCGGCCACGCGGGACAGAGCGGGAGGGCAGGGCGACCCCTGCAGGCCTGGGCACCATGGTCTAACCTGTGAGGCCGGTAGGCGGGTGAGGATGGCATGTCTGGTGGTATCAGTCCAGGGGCTACTTTTATATGAGGATAAAATATGCCCAGCATCAAAGTGACCATTTTAACGTGCGCGATGTGGCGATGTTAGGTGCGCTCGTCACTGCTGGGTGGAGATCAGCGTGCTCCAGTCCCGTTTCCATCAGCCCGACAGACCCCGCAGCCATCACCCCCGTCCCCGCCCAGCCCCCCAACCACTAACCCGCCTCCTGCCTCCAAGGATCTGCATCTCTGGACGGTTCACACAGTAGGACTTTTCGTTCCCATTCAATCAGTTCAGTGGGTTGAGATTCTTACACTCATTTTCCAGATGTTACAGATACAGAGCGAAGTTCCAAGAGAATAGGTTGGTCTGAAGTCACGGACTGTGGGGGGCAGAGCCAGGGTTGGAGCGCAGGCCTCCCAAACTCCACCCAGGCATCCCTGGGACAGCAGTCCCGCCCTGTCCTCAGCTGGACGGCTGCCTGATCGCGTGAGGCAGCCTTGGTCAGGCCGGCCTCTGGGGACAGAGGCCGAGCTGACCTCTCCCGGCCTGCCTGTCCCCAGCTCTGACCATGTCAGGGGCTCCCGTCCCCAGCGCCATGCTGTCCACCATGCCCCTGATGCCCTGCCCTGATCAGGACGCCCCTGTGCTCACCGGGCGTGGGCCGACTCAGTGCCCTCCCGCCCCCGCTCCATCCCTCACTGAGCTCGGGACACCTACATCGGACCCTCATAATCCTGCCCCGAAACCCCCTTTGAGGGTGGTACCTGTCGGACGGATTTCGGCTGCAGACCACAGAGAGCCGGGCCTCCCCGATGCTAACGGAGCTGCTAGGCCCGCTGATGGGTCAGAGCAGACCGCCGCTCGGCTGCGCGGTGGGCCTGCTCACTCCACCCTTACTGGCCGGCAGACAGCCCTGCCTGGGGGAGCCGGCCTCCCGATAAACCACTCTGGTTTCCTATCTGACCCTCCACCCCACGTCCCCGCACCTGGCTCCTTCCAGCCTCCTTTCCCTCCCCAGAAAAGAGAAACCCACTCTGCCCACCTCTGGGACGCCTGCCCACCGGCTCAGCGCCCTCCCTGCTGCCGAGGCCCCGCCGCTGCGCCGGCCGGAGTCCTGTCCAGTAAACGCCCTCCTTCCAGGACCAGCTTTGTTTCCTATTTGACACTTATCGCAAATTCGTCGTGTCAGCCTCATCAAGAGAACTGTTAGGAAACGTCTCTGCCTCTCATGGTCCTCGTCTGAGTGGACGGCGAACACCCTACCCCTCTCCCGTGGTCACTCAGCGCCCACAGAACCCAAGCGGCCACCATCACCGTCCCCCCACGCCGGAGGGAAACGCAAACCGAGGTTCGGGTCGTGGGAGCCACACCGCTCTGCCAGACTCGCGGTGGCAGGCAGGGCTGCCGACGATGAGACGTTTAAATTACGGCTGAGATTAAATGTGATGACCGTGCCAGGAGAGGGGCTCGGTCTGCCAAGATGAGGATTTGATGATGAAGCAGATCGCTGGCACGGCCGCGCTGGGCACGGGCCCACAGGCACCCGCGGCCAGGCGTTTAGCCGGCGGGCTGGCTCAGCAGCGGGGGCGGCCTGGCGCTGTGGGAGCTGGGCCGCGGCTTCCGACACCACCCGCCCGCCGGAGCACCACCTGCCGGCTGGCCCGGTGCCACCCGGGGGCCGGGGACCAGATGGCGGCACAGGCTCCAGGCGCAGGGTGGGTGGGGCCGGGCGGGACCCTGACAGGGAGAGGGGCGCAAGGAGCTAGCACCAGCCCACCGGCAGGTGAATAATGTGGGCTTTGTGACCTGGACGCTGTCGCGACTGGAGACCAGCTTCCAGATGAGATCCTCCTCGTGGAGAAAGAGAGGACACACTCTCCCCTCGGTGGATCCCTGAATGTTCTTGAAGCGAAAACGTCCTTAGGGTCTTTCTCAGGTTATAAAATAACACGTGCATTGTCTCTGCACATTTCAGTTCGCAATGCTTCTCATAAACTAAGGGAAAATCAAGGGGACAGAGAATGTGTGTGAAAAGGTGATTATCGTGTCTTTGTTCCACACTGTTCTATGCTGTTCATTTACTCGACGTCTGCTTCGCTTACTAACACTCCCAGGTGACTGGACATTGGGCTGAGGAGTCACCAGGAAGGAAGGGAATGCTCCGGAAACATGGGACAGTTCGGACGTGCAGAGGGAAATGTCTGAAAGCTAAGGAAGTCCCGTCATCCGGAGCGTAGGGTTCTGGCCATTCTCTGCCCACATTCACTCATGCACATGCTGCGCACCTTCCCTCCGGGGGTGTGTGAACCACCGGACTGCGATTCACGGATTCCAGCCTTCCGTGAACATCCGGTAAGCGTCAGGTCTGTGGGGCTCAGGCCCCGGGCACACAATTTCCAAGGAAATTGCAATGCTAGAACCTCATTGCCGTGAGACGTGGCGGACTGAGCCCAAAGACCCAAACTACCACAGTCCCTGGGCTCGGTCAGCTGTCTGACATAATTCACGCTGAGGGAAGGACGCACACGCTGCAGAAGGAATTAGACATCGGAAGAAGCCAAGCTCGTTTCCATGAGGCTTTCCTTCTGTTCCAGACACTGTTCCCAGCTCCCAACTCTGGCCGCAACATTACTCCCGCCGGGTCTCCTACGGCAGGCCCCTGCCCCCGCCTGGCGAGTCCTCCCACAACGGCACACGTCCTTCCAGATCACGCTGCGGCCTTCGCTCTGCACCATGGCGATCCACAAAGCCGGCCTCCACCTGCCTCCTCCCACGCACCTCTCTCCACTGCACCTCCCGGCCCTCTTTCCAGCACACCACTCGCTCCTGAGAGCAGGGAGCAGACAGAACATTCCAGAACACTCAGGAGCTCTCCCGGCAGCTCCCTCCCACTATCCAGATGCCATTCCCCAGACCTCCTGTGTACGGGGCCCCGCCAAGCTGCTGCGGTCCCCCCCGACATGCCTGTGTTCACAGCACCTGTCGCTATCTGGAGTGAGCCAGCCTGGTTCCCCGTCCGCATGCTCCTTGCACTGGAAGCTCGTCTGTCCCGTTCACCGCGGCCCCCCACACGGACCCTCAGAACAGACCCAGTGAACACACGAATGCACATGTCCCCGATAGCAGCCACGTGACTCGGGGAGCCCGCGTCCAAAGGGCAGTCGTGCTCCCCTCCCGTCGACCACCCCTCGGGGACCCTGAGCTGGAGGCTGTAATAGGAGGCTGTGAACGCCCAGGAAACATGGCCACAGGCAGGTGTCCCACAAAGGCGGGGCACTGAGCACCCCACATCCTGAAGAAAGATCCCATAACAGGGCGAAGGCTTTCCTCGGGGCGCTTAGATGAGTGCAGAACCACTCTGCAGCCTGCAGACATCAGTCCTCCCCCCAAACCCCACTTCCAGCGCTCAGTAGGACCGTCTCAACTTCTTGGGCCGAGTGGAAGCTCAGCCCACTCCACACGCAGCCGCAGAACCCAGACAAAGGTTTCGTGGACCAGAGCGTGCACAGGGCACGCCGACGCGGACACGCCCCCTCTCCCACCGTATGAAGCCTGCGGGTTATGACCGCGAAACTGAGTTCGTGGCTCCGGAACGGGCTGCGACCTGCGGTCTGAAAAGCCCTCACAGCCGCTGCTCCTGATTTGGCAACCAAACCCCTCCACCCACATCCCTGCATCCCGTGCCCGCAGGTGGGTCGTGTGAGTTTTCCACGCTTCAGGACGAAGGACCACAGACACACGCACAGCCCACGTGCATTTCTGGAGGCCAGACGTGCGGGCAGCTCGGCCGGGCTCTGCTCACCAAGGTGCTGGCCGGCGGGCTCTTCCCAGGAGGCTGTGCGGGACAATCTGCGTCCAGTCCCATCCAGGCTGTTGGCAGAATTCGGCTCCTGAGGACAGCCGGGCCAGGGCCCCGTCTCCTGGCTGGCTGCCGGCGGGGGTCCCTGAGCAGCCCGAGGGGCCTTCCTGTCCTCTCTCGCCGTCCCTCACCTCCACCGTCCGTGGCCGCATGTGCAATCCTCTGGGACCTGACTCTCACCCACCCGGCCTCCTCCGCCTGCTGGTCCGACGCCATCAGACCAGACCAGACTTTCCTGCCGGACACTCTGCCCCCAGGTCCTCGGTGACACCACCTCGGACGCCATGTCATCCATGTCCACGTTCCGCGGAGCGGGTTGGGGTCTCATCGGGACACGTTTAGAGCTCTGCCGACCAGACCCTGAGAGACCACGGCTCCAGGGCTCATGGCCGTTCTGCCCGCAGGGGCGGGGGGCCCATTTCAGAATGCGGGAAGAAGAGGACATACAGGCAGACTCTTCGTTTTGATGATGCCTTGGGTGAGTGGAGCCAAGGCTGATGTCCTCTCCACCCCGATCTCGCTGCAGTCCCCCATCCCCCTTACCATTTACTCCAGTCTGGGAAGGGCTCTCATCTTTGCCGCCAGGCCACCCGCCCCCTGAATGAGATAACTGGACCAGTACCGTGTCCCAGGCTGGTGCTGGGGGCCCCACCATCAGTGGGCGCTCCAGTGCCGAGGAAGACTCGAGGGCTGAGCGCCTGCTTCGGGCAGGATGTGGCTTACACATGGGCACACAGGCCGGACGTCCCCACCAGGACTCCCAGAGCAGGTCTGCAGTGCGGGGAGAACCCCACAGCCCACAGGAAGCGGCCCCAGGGAGGTCTCTGTCCCCAGATGGGATGCTCTATGAGTCACACGTGGCCCCCAGTGTCCCCAGTGAAAGGGAAAAAGCCTATGGGGCGTGCGTCTGTTGTCATCCATTGCACCCGTTCCCCCCCCCCCAGCGGTCAGCTCTTCCCTCGGGCTGCCGGCCCCTCTCCACAAGTCGGATTCGGTGTAAGGAGAGAGACCTCCAGGCCTCCAGCATCGGGGTTAACGCGTCCTCCGTAGACTCATTTCCCTGCAGTAATTGCACAGGACCAGCAGAGCCTGTGACCTGTCCCGTCCGCAAGCGTGGGGACCGAAGCAGACGTTCCAGGGTGACGGCGAAGGGGTCAAGGGAATGGGCTGCAGGCCTCATGGCGCCGGCTGCGTGCCGACAAGTGGGGCATCGGCACCCCTCCTAAGAGGCCAGGAGAGGGGAATGGCCAGCAGGCCCGCTTTGCCGGAGAAGCTGCTCCTCAGTCAGGCCCACCCAGCTCCCAGGGAGAGAAGCAACTCAGCCAGCACGCAGTGTGCCGCACACCCTGTTCGGATGTGGCCGCAAATTATTTTTAGGTAAACATTAGCTGGAAAATAAAGGCTCCCTAACGGTGTGAATGGTGCGTTACCCTCTGTGCCCCGCCCCCCACAGGTGGGGACAGCCGTGTCGGGAGCACGGCAGGGAGCCCGTGAAGCCTCCCCGAACACGTGGAAGCTTGGAAATATCCGGGAGATGTGGTCAGGGGGCTTGGAGGGGCCCGGGCAGGCGGGACGGGAGGCCGCCAAGTGAAAATGGGAATGCACTGTTGCTAAAGGTGCAGAAAGGGGGAAGCCTGCCACGTCACCCCTCAAACACCCAGCAGTGAGAAGACCCTGCACGCGCGGGGAGAGGAGACCAGGAGCGTCCACAGCTGGAAGCCCTAAGTCAATGGCCTCATGGGGCAGGTGGGAAGGCGGACAATCAGGTGCAGGTGTCCCCCCAGGCCCAGCTCGCAGGTGCCGCCCAGCCCCCTCCTCACGGTGCCCTGTTTCCGAGCCCCCGCCCCTGCTTCCCTCCCCTCCCACTGTGTTTTGGTAACCCAGCCTCTCAATCACCTGGTGTTGCACAACGAAGAATGAAGGGTGACTTGATGAGTACTTTGTTCTCCCTTTTATTTATTAAATTGTAATTAAAAACTGTTAAACGCACCTGGCCCTGATGCCCAGAAATAAATCTCACCGAGACCCTGGTGGTCTCCTTCCAGGCGAGGGTTCTCCCGCTTCCCCACTCCTCAGCCGGGCGGCCTCCCCTCCCCTCGGTGATGCCCACCCAGGCTTTCCCCATCTCGCCCCCAGCACTGCTACGTGGGGGATTCCAGCCAAGACTTGTCCAAACTCCACGGTGTGGTCAATGCGATTCAGTTAGGTCTCCATGCCCGTGTTTAAATAGAACAGAGCGGACTAGGATGGAATGGAATGGGGGTTCATGGAACGACAGAGAATAAACGAGGGGCTATTCTCATCTCCAGTTTATAGGGCAAGGACACAGACAGCAAATGTCACTCCACGGACAGGCGCCTAAGACATGACTGAACCCAGAGCCGTCTCCCATGACCCTCAAGCTCACCCCAATATTTTTTTAGAGATGTATTTATTTATTTGAGGGGGGGAGAGTGTGCAAGTGGGGGTCGGGGCAAAGAGAGAAGACATCTCTCGCAGACTCCCCACTGAGCACGGAGCCTGACGCGGGGCTCGATCCCATGACCCTGAGATCACGACCTGAGCCAAAACCGAGTCGGCCGCTAAACTGACTGAGCCACCCAGACGCCCCGACTCACCCCCATAGTTTTATCACAGCACTTCTCAGAACACACTTCTCTGCCTCCCCTTCCGCCCAGACACTCCATGTGACAGGACGTCATACTCTGGCAACAGTGGTCACGTAGCCATTTGATTGATTGATAGAAGGAACGAATGAATAAAATGTGAAGAAAAGTGCAAAGTTATCTCAAAATTCCATTTCCACTTTTTCTTGCAGCTTCAATTGTGAAACAATCAGCACTCGCAGAAGCTCAGGTCCTGAGGGGACTCACATAATAATGCCTTTGTATCCCCCCCCCAAGAGGGCAGCTTACAGATGAAGTCACATGGGAATCACAGGTTTCTTAATGCATTTCCTGGAACTTTCTTTTTAAAGATAATTTAGACAACTGGGAAAAGTCTGAGTGAGCATGTGTGCGCACATACATACACATGAGCACATGCACGTGCACTCGCGCACACACGTGCACACACATACATGAGCACACATATGTACACACATGCACAGGTGCCCACATGTGCACACACAAAGCACAGGTGCACAGGCACACATACATGGGCACACATATATGCACACATGCACACCGGGCACATATATGTGCACACATGTGTACACATATGTACTCACATGTGCATGCATGCACGGGCACACGGATACGCACAGGCACGCGCATGCACACACGTGTGCCCACACACGCACTAATCCTGGCAGAGTCACCCAGGGAAATTAGGTCAGCCACAAACCGGGTGGCTGTTTATCACATAGGTGCTGTTCTTTAAAAGCAACGACCCCCAGTGCCCTAAAACCCAAGGGGGGGACAGCAGGGGGAGGACAGAGTGAGGTTCTACATTACAACATCTGGAGGCCAAGTCCAGCCCCTTAAAGCAACAGGATCCAAATCAGTTCTACTTGGGCAGCTGCAGAATCCATCTGTTTTTTCAAGACCTTTGGGCCAAATAATAGCACAGCTTTCAATAATGGATCCTTGAGCTCAGTGGGCAGGACAGGTTCCAACTGAGTGCGTGGCCTTATAATCAAAGAAGGGGAACAGAGCTGTCACCGCATGTCCCCCGTCCTGCCACATCTCCTTTCCCAGCCAGAGGCATTTCCTGCCACGCACACCCCTCAGCCCTGCTAGACGCACCTTCGACCCTCACACGCATACTTGAAGGGGGTCGGAAACTCTAAGATATGGTATTGCAGGCCAAAGGCCCCCACAAAAAATCATGTGGCCTACAAGAGGTCCAGAGACAGAGCTCGGGTACCAGCTGATTTCAGCCAACAACCCAGTACAAGGAAGACGCATGATCGCAGCTCCCAAAACAGCTGCTCTTCATAACCGGAGAATAGGATGGGTGACTATTTGTATGATAGCGTGCAGCAAAACAGAATCTATAGCAAGTGGAGCTCTTTGAATGCTTTTGGGTAAATTCCAAAATTATTGCCACCAACACAACCAATAATGAAATAAGCAGGTATAGGATCAAGGAGCTGGAGCAAAAAATGGGTAGGAATGGGGGGTGTGTGTATGTGTGTCAGAGAGAGACAGAGAATGTGTGTATTCCCCTCTTTCTACTGGAATGCACAGAATTTCTCTTCAGCTATTACTCTCCTCCTGTAAGGACCACTGGTTAACAGGAAAGGCTCTGGAATCAGATGGTCTAGATTAGAACTTGGACTCCCCCCGCCCCCCAGTTACAAGTTTGGACAATTTACTTGATTTCTTGGCACCACCATTTCCTCCACCCATACAATCAGAATTAATAACAGGGCTTTGTGGAAATTCAATAAAGTAAAGAATTCAAAGAGCTTAGGGCAGGAACGGGCTCCTTCCTGGTGGAGAGCATTACGGTCACCTGCTTCCCCTTTTCCCTGGGCCGGGATGATGAGACTGGGTTTCCCGCAATGCACTCGTATTCGTAAAAAGCTGCCGCATTTCCTATGCCCAGAGGAGTCCGCTCTAATAGGATCTTCCGTAATGCTTGCAGGTCACTGGGTCACCATGGTGGGCGCAGGCTGCATCGTCTGCTCAGAAGCCTAAAACTGTGGCCACAGATACCAGAGTGTCCGACTCCGAGCCACCAACAAGGATTACGACGCTCGCCTGTCACGCCCCCTCCACCTGCCGTCTGCAATGACCATCATCATCGCACAGGTGCTCCTCGCTGCCCCAGACATGTTCGGGTCACCGTTCACTTACTACACAGGCCACTCAAGAACCCTTAATTCACTAATGAGAAAATTATTCTAACATTGGGGCTCGAAAATTGCCTTTAGAATTCAGGCAGGAAAGGCATTTTTAGAGGATCATTGTTTTTAAAGCAGGGAGTGCGGTCCCGTTGCCATGTGGCATCCCCGCCTGGAGCCACGCCCCGCCCCGCCCCGTGGTCCCTGTGGCTTGGGGAGGGCGGACCCTGAGCCGCTGAGCCGGCCTGGGGTCTGCAGCCTGGCTCCGCCCAGGGCTGGGGCAGATCCCCCTGTGATCGGGATCTGAGGAGGATTAGCCCCCACGTGACCCGCTCCCTCCCACCGCGCGTCCACAAACAAGCCACCTCCTGCTGCCTGCTCAGAGCTCACTGTGTGTGCTCACATCCTGAATAAGGCTCAGCCACTTCAATGTGTGTTTCTAAGTGGACTCCCAGGGGAGGAGAAAGAAAAATAAAACAGCACCCCACAACGGGCAGTCTGGGATCTGCAGGGAGGGGGGCGGGTAGGGAGAGAGATCTGGATGCAGGAGGGAAATCAGCCCAAATCCCACAGGGACTCCTCACCCAGTGCAGAGGCCTGGGCCCCCCTCGACCTCCCACCCTCTGGAGGAGGAAGGTGTCCCTGTGTCACACACTGGGTAAGTCACCAGCTCCGAGTCCTCAGCAATGGCTCCCTTTCCCCACCCAAAATTCCCCAGGCTGAGCTCCTGCATCTGCATTGAGCCGCAAGTCAGGGGGATGCAGCCCGTGGCCACATGGACACTCCCCCACAGCAGGACCGCCCGAGGGGACCCGGGGGGGGGCCGGGAGGCGGAGGGGAGGGGCAACGGCCCCTCCAGGCTCCTGATCACACCAGCCCCTTCCCACGGGCTTTCAGAAAGGCTGAGCCCCAGCCTCCTGCTTGAAAAAACAAACAAATGCACCCACAAATGGCAGTTTTTAAACCCAGAAGAAATCTGCCCTGTGGTGCTTTCCATTTTCCAACGTTCCTTCAGAAAGAATTCCCCGGGGAAGTCTCAGGAATCCGCCCACCTGCCTCCACCCACACAGCTCCCTAGCTCGGTTTCCCAGAGTGGGGGCTGCCCACCAGACAGGCCTGGGGGTGCAGCCCAGGGGAGCATGAAGATTCCTGGGCCTGGGCTCGAAGCCCAGTGTGGCTGCTTTATGGCTGCGTGCCCTCAGGCTGGGCACTTGTCTCCGTGCCCCAGGCCTCAGTCTGCAGGGCAGCCATCGCAGAAACGCCTACTGTGTGGGCTTCCCAGGGCCTCCACCAGCTACAACAACTCAGGGGCTTAAACCCACAGAAACGCATCCTCTCTTGGTCTGGCGGCCAGACGTCTGAAACCAAGGCGTCCGGGGGCGTGAGGGGAGGATCCTCCCGGCTTCTGGCACAGTCTGGCACAGTCTGGTCCCCCAGGCGCTCCTTGGCTCGTGGGCTCGTCACTGCGATCTGTCCTTGGGGACACGCGGCCTCCTCCGCTGTGCACCTGTGCATCTCAAAGCTCCGTCTGCCCCTCTCTTGTGGCAGCAGTTAGGAGCCCCCCCCAGAAGATCCGGGATCATGAATCTCCCCTTCCCGAGATATTTAACTCTACCACCCGCCCTGCTGCATAGGGGACACTCACTGTTGTGTCATATAAGGTAACAGTCCCAGCGCCAGGGATTGGGACAGGACTCACCTCGGGGCCTCACGCGGCCGCCTCCGCCCACCCCATGGGGCTGCCATAGGGACGCAGCCTGCTAGTCCCCGCAGAGCGCGTGCAGCATGAGAGCGAGGGCTGCAGGCCGCGGGCACAGTGTGGGCTGCCACTGTCATCTCGACTGGCGGCTTTATCGATGTTCAGGGCTGGGTTAAAGAACATTAATTCAGAGACTGAGAAAATGACTCTCGTTTCCATTCTCCTCCAAGAGCTCCTCCAGGAGGAAGCTCAGGCGGGTGGGCGCCAGGGTGTCCCCACGCCTTCCTGGCGCTCCCTCGCCAGCCTCCCTTCTCATGAGAAGAAGACGGGCCCCAGGACAAGACTGGAGCCAGAGTGGGGCAGTGCGAGCGGGAGGCAGGGAGGCTGGAAACAGGGAGATTCTCTGGCCTTCACTCCGTTCCTTCACCTAAGATGGTCAGAAGATGTCATTTATGGTCATCTTATAAACTTTTATGTTTAGCCTCCATAAATGTCTTCTAAAAGGAAAATGGGCCCATTGAGGAAAGATATTAAGTCAGTAGTCACCTCGGCCAGACGACCAGGGCAGAAAGGCCCCCTGACCCTGCTGTTACCCACGGAAAGGGAGGGCGTGCGTCCACCCAGCCCGGGATTGGAGCAGGGATCGGAGCGGCGTGCACCACAAACCGTGCGGCCCCTCCCACTTGGTACCCACGAGTCCGGGAAATGCTGACGTGACCCTAAATGTCCGCACTTGAGAAGTGTGAAGTGACCTGCCCAGAGCCCACACTTAATTCCAAACAAAGACTAGAACCCGGGCCCCAGGGCGGCTGATCCGCACTTCCCGGGACGTCTGCCCTTCTGGGGAGAAAGGGGCTATGTTCTCCCACTGGTGTTTCCGGGATGGGGAGCCACAGAGCCATTGTGGGGGTGGGGGTGGCAGGGCGGGGACACTGCGGACCCTGACCCCATATCAACCGGCCGGCTCCCCTGTAAGTCACCGTTCTGACTGTTCCTCGCTGATGAAGATCAACGCAGGCATCTGGGGCACGCTCCCGTGCCTGCGCTCTTAGCACCTGCCCGCTGCCTCCCCCTCCCTGTCCTCCAGGAATGCCTCTAGCTCTCTGCAGGCAGTAGGGTGGAAGGGTGGAAGCCAAGAGCAGCAGAGCTCCAGCTCCCCCAGCCTGCAGAAATGTCCTGTCTTCCTGGGCGGGTCCGCTGGGGCCTGGCGGCCCACACAAAGGGAAGCCTAAGCCAGCCTCCCCAGAGCTTATCACCCAGTACTAGGTCACTCGGTGCAGAGGTCCCCTTCCTCCCCGCTGCGGGCCGGCACTCTTCCTACACATTTTAGGCTGTGCTGCCACTAAGAAAGGAAAAATAAATAAACTGCAGAAGCATCTACAGAAAATCTGGGCTGCACTGCCCAGGAGATGGACAGAAAACAAACTTCAAAGGGCCTGTGCAGTTGGCAGCCGTGTTCAGGGCTGTTGAGACAGATTGGAAGCGGGGCCTCGGGAATATAAAGCCTAATTTTGACCCGAGCTGAGCCAGGGAGTCCTGGGCCTTTAAAGGAGCCGCTGCTCAGGTCAACGCGAAGGTGGGCATTTAATAAAGAAGCCACGTGTGAGCTGGTCATGGCTCCACCCAGCTCCCTCTGCAGATGACCTGTCACAAGGATACAATGTGGCCACTCGGACCTTCAGGGCATGGAGATCGGGGACAGGGAGACATTCTAATGTGGCCTGGACTAGGGCCCTGGGAGCAGGCTGGGGAGTGTGCAGTGGGTCAGCAGGGCCGTCTGTCAGCCGAGCAGAAGCAGAGCGCATAGAAAATACCCCGCCGGGCAAGGGGGAACAGAGAGAAGGTCTCTATCAGTCCGTGTGAGGGTGGGATCCCGTCCTATTTGGGACTGTTGGTATTATCCTCCTAATTCCATTATCATCTCAACGGCCCGTCTGTTTGGAGTCCAGTAACAAGAGCAGTAATGAGAGCGAACATGTATTGAACCCTCACGATGTGCCAGGCCCGGTGCCAAACGCCTCCCGTCAGCTCATTCATCCCCCGATGAGATGCCCCTGCAGCCCCCCCCCGACTGAGAACGGTGGTGCCACCGCCGTGTGCCGAGCGCCCTTCCTGCATCAGCTCGTTCAGAACAGTCCTTGGAGCAGCAGACAGACAACCATGGTTTTCCCATCTTATCGGTAAGAAAACGGAGGCAGAGAGGTTGGGAAACGCACCCCTGGTCACGTAGCCAGGAGACTGCCGAGCCAAGATCAGAACAGCCAGCCTGGGTCTCGACGCTGCCCCCACGCTGGCCGGTGCTGTGTCCTGAAGGCCAGGGAGAGAGGCCCGCTCCCGGAGCCCACGCCTCCTCAGACAGACGCTGCAGGGAGAGAACGAGCACGCCCACATCCTCGGTGGCGGGGCGGCCCCGCGGTTAGGGGCGTGGGCTCTGCACACAGTGTCGCAGCCCACCTCAGCTGTGACACTCGGCGGCTGCATGAGCGTGGGCCTCCACCTCCCCGGGTCTCAGTCCCCCACATGCAAGACGTGGAGAAGGACAGCCCCTGCCCTGTAGTGTCATTCTGCAATTAAAGGAGTTGACCCCCATGACACATTTAGATTGGGGGGGCTTCCATCAACGTTAGCCATCATTGGACCACTGTTATACTAGACTCCAAACAGACTAACCGTTAATGGAATGATTAATCAATGATAGGTTATTACTAATCCACAATGGATTTATTCAAAAAATCCCAATGGTCCCCAGGGTGGCAGGACCATCTTCGGACGTGTGAACAGAGGCAGAGGGAATGTTCTGGATCAACTTGCTTATGCTCCGCTTTGCCTCTGACGGCCAAACTGATCCCAGCCACCTGGGCCCCGCTGCACACCCCACCCTCCTGCTCCCCCCACGGAGTAGAAATTAACTGTGTGAAATCCTGAAATGACCAAGAAAACACCAAGTAACTGAACTGGTCCTCAAGCGACAAGATAAACTTTTCTGCTCTTGAGAAAAAGCCTAGAGCTAGAAGAGCAAGTTGCACACAATGAAGCAGCCGGAAACCTGGCGGGGATCACACGCGGCTCCCATCAGTGCCCTGGCCTTGCTCACTTCTCCCAGCCCTGCACCTGCCTTCCGCACACCTGCCAGGGGATGCCGACCTGAGCATCCTGAAGGATTCACACACACCCCGAAAAGGGACTACCTTGAGAACAATGGGTGCCCAGCCCTACCCAGGGGTAGAGAGGAAGAAACAGGCCCCTGCAGGTGGAGATACGAGGCCACAATCCCTGGGAGCCATTGAAAAGATCCTGAGTTCGGGGCCCACTCCAGCCTCTTAGAGCAGGTGCTCTGGGATGGGGCGTGGGGAGCAGTATTCTTTAAATGAATTTATTGAGATGGAATCCACATATTAGCGAATTCATCCATTGGAAGTGGACAATTGGACGGTTTTTAGCATATTCCCAGGTACAAACCGCCAGGTACAGACTGCCATCACCACAGTCAAGGTCAGAAGGTTTCCAGCACCTCAGACAGACACCTGCACCCTTTAGCTACACGCCCGTGCTCCTGGGTCCACTCCCGCCCTAGCAGGGGGCCCCGGCTTCACCCTGCAGGCCTGCCGCCCCCTGGGAACCTCCTGATGGCTCTTACTCTTACTTAGACCTGGTCCTGCTTCGCCTCCACCTCACTGCAACCCCACCCCTGTCACCACCGTCTGGACACACAGGCCTGCGTGCTCTTCCTCGTCTGCCGCAAGCCTCCTCCCATGGGTACACGCGGGCTTCCGAGCTAGGCCCAGCCAGCTGTGTGACCTGGGAGGAGCCACTTCCTCTCTTTTACACCATTGTCTCATCTGTGAAATGGGTCTGCACTAGCAGCGATGCCCACGTCTCAAAGCCTCAGTGTCACGCACGCAAAAAGCAAGGTCCTACAGCGATGCCCAGCCAACAGCAGACTCTACCGCTCCGCTCAGGGCTTGAAGATCAGTTTACGGAAGTTCTCTGAGTTAATTCTTGCTTGAGGAATGGTCCAGAACGGGAGAAGAGGGACCGTGCCCCGGGCAAGGAGGCTGGGGGATTGTCCCGAGTCTGATAAGTGACCCAGCCCATCCTGGAGCGTGTTGGGTATGCCTGTCCACTCTGTGCATCACGTGGAGCGTCCGCTATGTGCTAGCCACTGGCCGGCCACTCAACACATTCCAGCAGGTTCGGTTCATTTGGCTGGGGATGGGCAAGCGGAACTCCAAAGAGACTCCCAGTTCTCAAGCCGGGGTGTCTGCGGGGAGGGCAGCACTTTGCACTCAATGTCCAGAGAATTCAGGAGGGAGGGGAGGGGTCAGAGGGGAAATGAAGATGGTTGTCAGCATGTCATAATTTCGCCCGAGCCTCTCCCCTGTGGCCGCTCTGCACCACGGGAAACCTTGCGGCAAAATGCAGCCTAAGACCCTCCCCAAGGCCAGCCCCGTGTCTGACACAGAAGAACAGCAGATTGGCTATGGTGACCGTGCATTATTTGAAACAACGGAGGAAAAATGGAACAGCCCACCTAAACGGTCATGAAGGGCAAGTCCACTATGGGACAGCCTCCCTGAAGCAGGTGTCCGCGGTTTCGCAAGCAAGCCTCGGGAAATAGCAATGTTATCGTGTTAAAAGTTAAATTTGTAACACAATTCCGACTAGTTAACAACATAAGAAGAATCTGGAATAAAATGCTGGTACCAACGATGGTGCCCGTGGGGGACAGGATTATGAGCATATTGTTTGGTTATTCAAGCTTTTCTCGCCCTTCCTAGCTTGCCCACAGCGAAGCCTCACTACCTTCCACAGCAAAGAGGCCAGGCCGACGTTCAGGAACAGAACAAAAGAGAGCAGAGCAACAGGCTCGAGACAGGGAACCGGCGCTGTGAGCGGAGGCACCAACGCAGGGCTGGGGTCCCGGTTCCCACCCGGAGCAGGTGCCCGCTGACTAGGCAGGCATCCAGAACAGACAGACCCTGAGCCCCAGAAAGCAGCCCAAAGACAGCTTCTGAGGCCTGGGTTTTGCCGGGAAAGGTCAGAAACAAGCAAATAAACCTGTTGCCATATTTTCTCTACCGAGGCAACAATGTAGCAATGTGATGCGGAGTGTTTCTTCCCCTTAGAGGCGGGAAGTCAACAGTAACCATGAATAACAGCACAATGCAAACCAACTCTGTTGAACCAACTGCAGCCGCCAAATCTAAATATTGTCATCACAGAGAACATGCTGGGTTTTGGCACCAAGAACATCTAATGAGAGGGAATCTCACCAAAGTCTCACCGCCAGATCTGCTAGATTAGCAACATCTACAAGATCCACTCGAAAGGCCTTTAGTCCAAAAGCAGCATCACCAGGTTTTCCTTGTGGAAGCACCGGGCTGGATGCGGGCTGAAGCAGGGCAGGGGTTGTAGCTGGGGGAAGGGGACCTTTGCACCTCAGACCAGGGGACCCCCACAGCCAATTCCCTGAAGATAGAGCTGACAAAGTGCACCTGCTCACTGGTTCCCAGCCACTGATGCTGCGGGTCCACGGGTGAAGGTTGGGCACCAGTCCCCTGTCATCCCACCTGCCCCGAAAGCATCCCATCGGTGCTGTCAGTACACCGTTTGACGAGAACCGAAGCCTTGAATGCAACCTCCTTCTTTCAAATATTCAGGACGTTTGCCCTGGTGTCTGCACAGCTGGATCCTTCTCATCATTCATGGCTCAGCCTAAATGTCACCTCCTCCATGAGGCCTTCCAGGATCACCCGGTCACAATCTCTCAACAGGCTATTGTAATCCTCTGCCTGACTCTACTGCTTCAGTTTGGCCGTGTCTTCATTATGTTATTTATTCACCTACTCGTGGTCCCCCCACCCCCCCAACACACACACAAATGTCATCTCCATGACAGCAAGGACCTCATCTACCTCATTCCCTGCTCTGTGCCTCAGCCCTAAAATGCTACTTAGTATTTAATAGTTACTCAAATGTTTGTTGACTGAGTAAGTTAATGTGCTGCCTTGGTCACCGGGCACATGGATGAGTAAGTTACAACCACCGCCTCTGGGAGCTTAATTCTAACGGAAGCACAGTCATGGTGACCGATAACCACACACGTTTGCTGAAGGGGGAGGAGGCACAGCACAGGAAAGCGATCCGACCCGGCGGGCGGGGAGCCCAGCCTAGCCCGGACGGTGTGCAGACCAGACTGTTGTGTTGCCTGCATTTGTTCTTTCAAAACAATATTTACTGACCACCTACTATGTGCAAAGTGTTCATCTATGTGGAAAGACAGATAACAACAGTGTCAGCAAACAAGATGACTTCAGATGAACGTCTGGACCTCCCTGTTCTGTCCATTTCTCCACAGGCCACACCACTCCCAGCTGCCCAGACTCTGTGTAGACCACGAGGCCCTGGGGTCCTGACCCACCCCTTGCCCGTGAGGCTAAACAAGAAGAACAGATGATCTGGCCCCTCGGAAGTCCAGAGCAGTCCTGGTTTCTTCCATGTCATGGGGCTCCCGGTCCAGTAAAAAATTAGGAAATGTCGAAAGGCAGTGTTGAAACGAAGGGTTACTTTTCAGGTATCTGTTTCATGCAGGAATACTTGTAACCCAACAGCCCCAAGTACAATGTGAGTGGCCTATTCAAAGATAAACACAGATTTTGGTAAAGGAAAGATGGCCCCACGTAGGCAGGGGGTCCAGTTACGGGGCGCAGATATAAAGTTGCAGAGAAATGGCTTCTTCAATCTTCTCAGGGGTGAACGTGGCCTCCAAAGGCGAGGATTAATTTGAGTCTTGTCACTGTGAGGCTGGCCAGGCGGCCCCCAGACCATGAGGCACAGGCCTTATAAGACCTGAAAAGAGCCTGTCACCTGGAGACTCACCCGTTCTCATGCTGCCTCCCACACAGCCGGGGGTTTGGAGTGGTCATGTCTCCTAAACCCTGTTCTCAACCATCTTCAGGGACACAGGCGAGGACGGGTGTCCACAGGCTGGGTCACACTGCAGAGTGCCAGACGATCCTGGCCGTTGGCAGGAACGTGGGGAAAGAGGACCCCTCCACACAGTTGGCGGGATGGGAAGGATGCGCCCAGATGAAGCAGACATGCCCCTCGACCCTGCCATCCGCTTCTGAGCCGCATCCCAGGACGGTTCCCACACAGGACCGCAGGGGACACGGGGACAAGGACGTGCGTGGCAGCGTGCGTTGTGAGGCACGGCTTCGCAGCCACCCCGGTGCCCTCACTGGGACACGGCAGGCGCACGGCGGCCTGTGGACACCACGGGATACGTGCAGGACCTAGCAGTCACCAACCAGAAACACACGCAGCGACGCGGACGGAGGAAGACGGGGATCGGAGCAAGGACTCGGGCACTTGGGATTCATGTTCATCAGAGAGCCTCCAAATACAACAGTGCAATGTAGTTCACATACATGCAAATCCACGGTTCTGTACCAAGCGTGACGAAGGGTCTGGCCTGTGACGGAGAAGGAGTAGGGGTGGGATGGAGGGAGACAGGAGGAGGGAGAGGGAGAGGGAGGGAGGGAGCAGGGTGGGCGGGCCAGAGGGAGGGACAGAAGGCCCCGGGGAGGGAAGAGTGAGGAGCCAACAGGGACAGCATGTTGGGGACCCAGGAGCGTGGTCAGGCCAACCGTCTGCACCCCAGGGGCCCCAACCCCAACAAGCCCAGCAGTTGCTTCCCCAGCACCTGCCCCAGGTGCCAGAGCAAGACCAGATAGCTTTCCAAATGGGCGGAAGCACAGAGGGAAGTCGGGCACGGGTCATGGGGTAGGACTACCTGCTTCAAAAGAAGGCAGAGAAATGAAGAATATTCTAGAAGCTGGTGTGAGCCATGGCTTCAGCCATCACAGACCAGGACAGCCAGTGCAGCCCTGCCCAGGGCCCCAGAGCCACACAGTTTCCGCCTTCCTGCAGACAGACCCGGGAAAAGCCGGGGAAACTCAGTGGTCAAGTCCTTGCTCACCGTGGCTCCACAAAGAAGCCTCTGTGGCCCAAGAGAAGTTTGAACACTTTGGAGTCTAGACCCCCGTGGGAGGCAGGGGCTCTGTTAGGGTCACTCCTTACTCATAACCCTCAAGCCAAGCCTGAGAGAACAGAGCCCGCCTCCCAGAGAGGCTTGGAGCGCCCGCGGCCACGCTCGAACCCACTGGTAGGTGCCTGGACCACAGCCCTGGCGCCCGGGCAAGCGAGAAATGCAAACTGGACGCTCCCCAGGCCTGCTCAGCCAGAGACTCCGTGCTTTCACCAGCGACTCTGATGCTCACGACGTCTGAGGACGACGGCTCTCATTTGATTTCAGCCTTCATTCCAAAAATGCCAAGGAGGGGCTCTGACATGAAAGCCAAGGAGGCTCGGGGAGAGCCTCCTGCTCCGTCCCGCCCGGCCCGGTGAGCATATGCTGTCCCCTCCCACACGCCAGCCACGTGCAGAGCGGGATGGAGGAACCTGGAAGTCACGGTGCAGCCGGTCGGCTGAGTGGCTTCCTGACTTCCTCCCTCGCTGGGACCTCACGGCGCAGCCTGCACGTGGCCTCACCTGGGGAAGTTTTGGAAACTGCCCACACGTGCACACGCGTCACTCGGATGTGGCTGGGTCCCCGTCTCTGCAGACGAGCTCCACGGGAAACCGGACCCAGGCGCCGGCGGGGGGGTGGGGGAGGCAGCAGCCCCTGCGGTCCAAACGCCTGCCCCAGGCACACAGCCAATGCCAACCTCCCCCGACCCTGTTTGTCACCTTCTCGGAAGGGACGGTGATACCAGCAGCTGCCTGCCACCTCCCTGCAGTCGGCTGGAAATGCCTGCTCCGTGCGGGGTCCGGTGCCCAGGCCGTGGGGCGCAGCCCCATCACCCCACCCCACGGACGTGGCCGTCGGCCCCCTGCCTCCCACACCACCGTCCACGCTGGATCTCACGCAACCGTCCTGCCTGGAGGCCCCGAACTCACCGGCGCCCACACGACACTCTGAGCTAGGAAGCGGCGGACAGAAGCCCATGTCGGGCGGGTCCCGCAGGGGCTGGAGAAAGCAGAGGGGCCAGGCATCGGGGCAGGAGGGGTATTTTCTGTGAGGAGAGGTCCTCACGCCCCGCCAGCCTCCTCTCCAGTTCTCAGAGCCCGGCCCCCCTCGCTGGGCCTCTGCTGACTGTGCCATCCACCCTCCCTTCATGAGGCGGGGTCTCTCCCGGGAAGGGACAGACGCAGGAGAATGGGAGCTCTCTCCCAGGCCCTCCCTCCTCACTCACCCCACTGCCCAAAGAACCTGCAGGGATGAGACCCAGCCCAAGGGTCTGGGGAGCCCCTGTCCCCCCGTCCCTGCAGGAACCCCCAGCATTCCCGCCTCCCCGCGGCCCCATAACTGGGTGGCGAGCCCCACACAGTGGGGACAGCCAGCATGGGCTCCCTGGGGACAGGAGCAAACCTGCTTCTACAAAGGCCTGAGCCGCAGGAGAGCAAGCTTCACCCCTGCCCCCAACCCCCAACTCTCCCAAACCCAACTTCCCTGCCGGCAGGTCTTCCTGCCGTGCAAACACTGCATTTCAAGGTGAAAATACGGCTTTCTGGGGAGAGCCTACCCCAGCCAGCAGCCTGCTGCGTGCACACAGACACACACGCACACACGCACCACGCACATTCTGCTGGGAACATCTGTTTTGACAAACAAATTATTCAAGTCAGTCTACGGGACACGAATTGACAAATCCTTAACGTGCAGGTTCCTCACTCGATGCATTTCAAATCTGAGCCGAGCTGTGAATGATACAACCAACTCTCATTTTCGTGGCCCACACCCCCTTCCCCACTCCAGCCCCAGCCCCCAAGAAGACAGCTCCCAGAGCCCCCGGAGGCTTCATCGGAAAGCACCCCTCATCACACTCCCTCCAGCCGGGCTGGAAAGGCACCGCCGGGTGACGTCCAACTTCCCCCAGAGGGGCTTTCCGATGACGCGGGGGGCAGAGGGGGTGAGGCAGCTGCACACTGAGAGAGAACGCGGCCAGCCTTGCCCTTGGGAAACAGATCCGTGGGGATCAAGCGGCAAAATCATCCATCGGCAGGCAGAATCGTCTGGAAACCTCTCTCCCTTCCCCGCAGCTCCCCTGCGCCAGGCATCTCGCCGGCAGCCCGGCTCCCTGGACCCCGTTCTGAAGGGCATCCTCTAACCGCTGGAAAATAAACTTTGTCAGGGCAAAGAGTTTCCGGCTTCCGCCCTGCCATCACCGCGCCGCAGCTCGGGGTGCGGGAAGGTGAAGGGAAAAGGGAAGCTATTTTTAGGAAAAAAATAAATCTCAGCCTACCTTAGAAGCAAGCTGTGCCAAGACTCGGGGAGGTTCGCCGCGCAGACAACTGCAGTCTACTGGGTCAGATTACAAACAGGGGGTGAGCGGGAGGGAGGCGGAGAGGGGAGGCCAGGGGGAGGGAGGGGAGAGGTGGGGACAGCGGGAGGGGGAGGCGGGGAGAGGGAGGAGAGCTCGGGGTGTCAGCACTGCTTGGATCCGGCTAGAAATGCTTCCCGAGTGTCTGCAGGCCAGCAGGCAGGTCGAGAGGAGCCGGAGAGAGAGGACCAGCCGCCATGCAGCAGAACCCAGAGCCTATGAAACGTCCGTGTTTCAGCACACGCACACACGCGCGCACACGCACACACCCCCCAAGATGTCTCTCCCTCCCCGCCGGTCTCTTTCTCACGGAGCTGCGGTCAAGAACTGGGACAGAAGAGCCAGGCGGGGCTGGGGGCCGGTGGTGTTCCCTGGCTGGATCCACAGCGCGACCTCTCCCCTGCTGGCGACCCGGGGTCTCCCCAGCCAGGGCCCAGGGCTGCCGTGAAGCAAGGTAACAGCCGCCCTCCGCGCGGCCGCACGTAGCTGAGACACCCAGACGCCGCCCGGAATGAAGGGACTGCGAGAACCGCCCGAGCGGCGGGGTGTTTACCCTCTGGTCCGGCTCCTGGCCCCCGAGCCTCCAGTGTAGAAAGAGAATAAAACGCTGCGTCCCTCCTCCTCCCAGAACTGGGGGCTGCAGCACAGAAGTACCAGCCTCCTAGCAACGCGGGCGTGCAGGAGAGTACGAGGCGAGGGGCGTGTGGGACCTCACGCACACACACACGTGCGCGCTCCCCCAGGAGAAGAGCCCCCGTCTGTTGTCTAGAGATGCTAAGTCATTTCTCACAGTAACAGGAAAGCCCCGGTGTTGGGCCCCACAGACCCTAATTGCAGCTCGGGGGGATGCTGCCAATGCGTGCCCATCCAGGGACACTCGGTGACCCGCGGGGCCCCTGACAAACAGGAAGACTTCTCCTCAGATCCACAGACTCACTTCATGGGTCTCAAAATAACAGAACGGGCTCATCTGTGAGACCCAGCAGGCCCCTCCCCCAACGTGGTTTTGTTTGTTTTAAATGAACCACAATGATCTAAAGGCTACGCGGCCACAGGGAAACTCCTTCCCAGATACCTTCTTCAGCACGGCCGAGCAGAAGTTTTCCTCATCGGGACTCCTCTCTGCTTCCCAAATATGGAGGGCATCTGAATTCACCTGCAGATTCAGGAGTAGGCCCTTCTGTCTCCCCCGCCCCCCTCCCCGAGCCGGCAAGCCGTCAGGACCCCATAACTGCGACGGGGACGGGGGGGGCCACATGAGGCCACAGAAGAGCGTCGCTCAGACGACCCCACGCACCTGTGCTCACAGCACGAGTCACCACAGCCAGAAGGTGGACACAGCCCAACGGCCATGGGTGGACGGACGGATCAACAAAACGTGGTCCACGCAGTGGAAAGCTACTCAGCCATCAAAAGGAGTGAAGCCTGGACACCTGCTACCACGTGGACGAGCCTTGAAAACATGATGCCATGGAAAAGAAGCCGGACAGAAAAGGCCACATAGCATATGGTTCCATCTGTAGGAAACATTCGGAACAGGAGGACCCGTGGTGACGGAAAGCAGGTGGCGGTGTGGCTGGCAGGGCACGGGAGGAAGCAGGAGTGAGGGTGACGGCTGGTGGGCACAGGGTGTCCTCTTGGGGACAAAACCTTGTAGGAGCTAGACAGAGGTGGTGTTTGCACAACGCTACAAACGTACTAAATGCCACGGAATTATTCACTTTAAAATGGCCAATGATTCGTTATGCAAACCTCATCTCAGTACAAACAGAAGAAAAAGAAGAAGACCACGGAAGAAGCACATGTCTGGGGCTCATGGTGGCGGAGACCGCAGTCCAGCCTCAGGCTGCGAGCGGGCGCACCCGGGCGTCCCCTCTAGTAGCATCATACCTGCTTCTAATAGAGCAGCCGCTTCTCGGGGATGTTTCAGGGGAGCAAATAAGGTAGTTGACAGGAGAAAATAAAGCTGTCCCCCTTAGAAAGGCCCATTCTGTGAAATGACACGATGACACAGAAATGGCCGCAATTTCTCAGCAGGGGCACTAATGTTGAAAGCAATCCCGTGGATCACGAGGGCTTCCTTTTCAAGATACTGAATCCTCCCCGCACCGGCCACCGCTGTCACGCCGGCTCTGTTAAGACCACAGAATTTTTCTCCGAGGATTTCACGTCCGTGGGCCCGGCCCCTGCAGGGGTCTCCGTGTGAGCCCCTTTAGCGGGCTGGGCAAGCTGAGGCCAGGGGAGGAAACCCTCTCTGCCCCAAGTCACACTGTCAAATCAGAAAGGGAAGGCCGGGATTCCATCTCTGGGCGCCATGTTCCAATTTCACGAATATCAGGCAAATTTTGTGCATGAGATGCTGGGAAATGTAACAAACCAGGGAGTTTTGCAGGGTTGGTCTTAGGGAGCCCCTGATGCAGAGGAAGCCCCCCGCCATGGAGAACGAGGAGCTGCCCAGTCTGAGAGGTGGGCCCCCAGCTCTGGGACCGGCTCCCTGGGCCTCGTCAGAGAAGCCCGCCCCTCACATGACTGTCGCAGGCAGGCAGCCCCCAGCCCCAGGCTGGAAAACAGCCCGGCTGTTAACGGGCCCATGAGGCTGCTGGAGGCTGCTATAAATAATGCACGTTTGCTGATCTGATCATGATTGCAACGAGTGTCGCCAGATGTCAGAACCGCCCCAGATGCAACGCGGCGTCGCTGGGGCCTCTCCAGCTGTGCACACGAGAGAGCACAACCAGGAAGTTTCCGCTTGGAACGGCTGTCGGAGCAAATGTCAGTCATTTGGTTTCTGCCTGGTTCTGAGGGCTCAGCACTAAAGCAGCAGAAGCCACTGCCGTCCTCCGGCTAATAATAGGTCTGTGCGGACACTGAGCATCAGTGCCCCGAGCTCCCACCAAGCACAGCGAGCTTTCCGTGAGGTCAGCTCCAAGGCCAGGACCGAGTGTGTCCACCGAGGTCTTTGCGAGCTGTATTTGGAAGGCTGGTGTGCACTGTGAGCTCAGCGCTGGGCCAGGAGCGCGCTCTGGGGCGGACCGCACATCACCCTGTCCACAAGTAGGAGCGTCGAAAGGCTAGAGGCAGGGGTACCTGGAGACGATATGATGGTCCACGGGGAGAGCCCCGTAACCCAGGAAACTGCTGGAAATGGATAGGACAGCACAGCATAGCACAGAATGGAATAAACTAGAACAGAATTCATGTATATTCTTTTTTTTTTTAAAGATTTTATTTATTTAGACAGTGTGTCGGCGGGGAGGAGCAGGGGGAGGGAGAGAGAATCTTAAGCAGATGCCGCGCTGAGTCTGGAGCCTGACGTGGGGCTCAATCCCAGGACCCTGAGAGCAAGACCTGAGCCGAAATCAAGAGTCAGACACTCAACCGACCGAGCCACCCAGGCAGCCCCTGTGTACATTCTGTAATAGAAGAGTATACTATTTTTGTTATCAGCAAAATAATTTATATATTATTGCATATACTAATATGTAAAAATCAATAGCTTTCCTATATAAAAAGAACAGCCAGTCAGGAAATATAATGGAAAGGAGAAAAATCCCATTAAAAATGGCATACAAAAAGAAAAACATCCCTACACATGATCTGAACCAGAAATGTATAATATATATTTGAATAAATAGAGAAAAGAAAATTGCATAAGGAGAAAAGCACACATTAGACTTGGAGGGAATACTTACATTTCATAAATTCTCCCTAAATCAGCCTTAAAGTTTAATGTGATTACAATAAAGAGCAGGATTTTTTTGGACCTTTCAGAGCTGATTCTAAACTTTGTATGAAAATACAAGCACAGAAGTACAGCCTGAACATTTTTTTAGGATAAAAAAGAATAATGAAGGATTACTAGCCACACCAGACCTTAAAATATATTATCAGTACATAAATAAATGTGTTTGGTCTTGCTGCATGAACAGAGACATTGGAACAGACTTGGATAAATACATCCAATTACGTAGGAGAGCTTAATATGTGATAAAGCAGCACTTCTAATCAATAAGAAAAGATTGATTATCCCATAAATGATATTCAGAAAACTGGATAATTTTTTTTAAGATTTTATTTATTTGACAGAGAGAGACACACCGAGAGAGGGAACACAAGCAGGGGGAGTGGGAGAGGGAGAAGCAGGCTTCCCACTGAGCAGGGAGCCTGATGCGGGGCTCGATCCCAGGACCCTGGGATCATGACCTGAGCCGAAGGCAGACGATTAATGACTGAGCCACCCAGGTGCCCCTGGATAATTTTTAAAAATATTCTTACAGGAGCACCTGGGTGGCTCAGTCAGATATGCGTCCGACTCTTGATTTCGGCTCAGGTTATGATCTCGGGGTCCTGGGATCGAGTCCTGCATTGGGCTCCATGCTCAGCAGGGAAACTGTTTCTCCCTCTGTGCCTCCCCCCCATACTTGTGCTCTCTCTCTTGCTCTCTCAAATAAAATCTTAAGAAAATAAAATAATTAAAAATTTTTTAAAATATCCTTACACAAAAATCAACTTCAGATGAATCAAGCATTTAAACATAAAAAGAAAAAAAAAAAAAAAAACAAGACCTTCCAGAAAAAATCACGAAGAAGGACTTTTTAAGCAAAGCAGAAAACCAGAGAGGATAAAAAGGAACACCCATCACATCTGACTACGTGAAAATCTAAAACTCGTGCACAGTGAAAACCTTCCATAAACAAATCAAAAGATAAGTTACAAACCAGGACAAAATATCCATGACACAAGTTTTAGACTCAGGTATGGGTCCAGGTTTTGTGGGGCCTGGAGATCACTCCATATGGGGAGCCCTGTTTAAGAAAAACAAAAACAAAAACCCAGCCGTACAAACTGGTACAAATATGATTACTTATAAAGAATGAGAAAATAAATCGCAACAAATCCCACACTTTAAAAAGCTGACAAATCCTGCAGACATCACAAAATCCACAAAAATGGCATTTTGTGTTTTTTTTTTAAATTAACCATCTAACACATCTCCATAATACTTGAAAAAAAATTTAGCTGCATAATCTTTACCTCTGTACAATGAGATTGTAGTGTTTCTCTCTCTTGAGAGAATAGACAGAAAATCTCTTTCCCTGAGCCTAATTGATCAAATTTTGTTCTTTTAAAGTTTTACTGGTAGATTAAAAGTTTTCTTTAATACATTTCTTTCACATAAAATTATAATAAATGTACTTGGGTGTTTGAACACAAGTTCCAGGGAGTACATCTGAATTCTGAGAAATTCTATTTGATTTGATTACCAACAAAATAGTCGATTAGATCTCTGATGGATTATGTTCGTGTTTGCTGGATTTCAGGGATATCTCAGGCAGGAGCGCTTACTGGTTGGTCACGTGTTGGTAAGAATGGCATCATCCAAAAATTTTACTTTTGAGGGCTGGAAGGGGTTTGCATGGACTGGCTTCTGCCTCTAACCACATCAGACCTCTTTCCTCACCACCACGTGCTTCTAGCGCTGAACTCCATGGTCTGTATCATGACACGGTCTTTGGCAGCACAGGACCATGAAGGTTAATTTGGTACAAAGAGCAGAACTCTCCCCTTTCACGAAGAAGGAAGCTCCCACCCCTCCCAAATCCAAAGCAAAGGCTTTGAAGCCCAAGAAAATGGTACTGAAAGGCGTCCACAGTCAAAAAAAAAAAAAAAAAAAAGAAGATCCTCATGTCACCTACATCCCAAGATACTGCATCTCTGAAAGCAGCCCAAATATCCTCGAAAGAGAGCCCCCAGGAGAAACAAGCTTGACCACAATGCCATCATCAAGCTCCCCTGACATGAAGAACAAAGAAGACAACCACACACTTGTGTTCACCATGGATGCCAAGGCCAACGAGCACCAGATCAAACAGGCTGTGAAGACACTCTATGACATTGACAAGGCCAAGGTCAACACCCTGACCAGGCCGATGGAGAGAAGAAACCATATATCCGACTGGCTCCTAACTATGATGCTTTGGATCTTGCCAACAAAATTGGGGTCATCTAAACTAAGTCCAACTGGCTAAATCTAAATATAAATTTTTTCACCATAAAAAAAGAGGCAGTCTTACAGGAAGCCTTCCCATACCATGATGGCTAGTGATGATTTATACCCATAAGTGACAGAAAACTCCCTATATGTATCCCACTAAATCCAAATTAAATGCAACCCTAACAGAACTGCCTCTTAGCCAGATCTCAAAAATGCCCACAGCCTGCCTGAGAATGCCAGCATGAGGGGAAGTCTCAACTGAAAGATACAATCCTCTTAAATTATTGCAGTGAAAATAACTTAGTTCGGTGGATTTTATGAACACATTGCTAGGTCATTTCCAAGGTCTTGTGAGGGTTCATACAAGTGAGAGTCTCTGAAAATTAAACATCTTTGGCTTCACAATAAATCTGCCTCTTGACAAGCTAAGGACCAAATTGCTTCATATGCAAAGAGCTCTTGCAAATCAATAAGATGAACAATCCAATAGAAAAATTGACAAAGGATGTAGATGCACAGTTCAGCACCCCCCAATAAAATGAGGTATGGCTGCAACACAATGTCTAACAAATGTTAAGTGAAAAAAAGAAAAACACTGTGTGTCTCTATCCCCTTGTTTGCATATAAAACAGGAATGCTTGATATTTCAGGAAGCTTATGCACAAGGAACGAGGGATTAAGAGTTTGAGTGCTCAAGATCCTATCTTCTTCAGCACAGTGTGAATTTTTTCCATGTGCAGGTATTACTATATATATATTTTTTTTACTCAAAGCACTATTATTTACCAGAACCCATTGACCTGTAAACCTAAAAGGGGTAAATTTTACTGTAATTAAAATAAAAAATCATAGATATTTTAAACAATTATTGAATATCATATATGATGTCTATTATATATACACATATTAAATACATAATATATGTTAAATTAATATCGTGTGTATGTGTGTGTGTGTGTGTGTGTGAGCACAGAGGACATACTGAAACATGCCCGTTATTTAACATTTGTTTTACTCTGGCTGTGGGACTGAGTGGGGACAGGTGACGCAGAGTCGTAGAGAAGTCGGAAACATTCGTACCAGATCTGATGGGTGTCACCATTACTACCTGCATCGAGTCTACCCCATAATCCTGTATAAACTTGGTGTGAACACATCCACCTACATGCAACAGAAAAATACACAGAAAAGCAGCCTAAGACAAAAATGACCCTTGAAAATCCACCAAGATAATACATCACATTTGATAATGGCAGGTCGATACCCATGTTCGGTTTGAGACATGCCGCCGGGGGTCTGAGACCGCGACAGCCCCCTCCCAGCTGGCAGTGGTGTAGGGAGGGTGGGCAGGTGGGCGGCCTGTCGTCTCCGCAACGGGCAGCTGACTCTGGGCCCGTCTCAGCAGCCGCTCCTGCGTTAGGGAAATCACGGCCCCCCGGGTCACAGTGGGGGCCAGTGACCGCAGGGTGGACCCCAAGGCACTGAAACTCCCCCAGGTCCCAGGTCCCAGCACACCTGCTCCAAGCCATGGATGGAACAGCCAGAAAGGGTAAGTATCTCGGAGCCCTCGGCATCTGCCTTCGGACCACACTGGTCTCTCCACTTCTGGGTTCGCTGGAGGAATCGCACAATCAAGAAGCCGTTTCCAGCGCTCACCGCACTGCCTGTCGAGGCCCCCATGGCAAACAGGCCCCTGCTTTCCTGGCCCTGTAACGTGGGCAGGGAGGCAGTCGGGGGTGCAGAGAATGGGCCCCCGCGGCTCTGGAGGCCGGCCCTGAGTAGCTGACGGGGAGCAGGATGCGGCCCAGGCGGTCCGAGCTCACTCTGAGCGAGAGGAACCAGCTCGTCGCAGAGGGGCGTGACCTCGTGCCTTCTGCTGTCACAGGGTCACGGCCATAGTCTGGGGAAGGTGGGGGCCGCAGGGAGAGCACTGGTGGAGGAGACGCTGGGATGTCGCTGGGGCGGGGGCGGGGGCAGGTGTTTGGAGCAGAACCGCTCTGGGCCCCCCGGCCCACACCCACTGAGACGTCCTGTTCTGACCCGAGGGTCCCAGAGACGCGCTTTCTCTCGTTTTATCTCCCCTCGGCTCAGAGCGTGTGTTTTTCTTGAGTCCCTTCAGGAGCAAGCTGAGAGTTGCTTATAACATTTGGAATTTCTCCAGAAGTTTGTAGGAAGAGTGGCTTGATGCCCAACAAAACGAAGCACTATGACCCGTCTGCGGGAGGGGACTGGGGACGTTTCAGGCTGTCTTGGGCAGCGATGAATCATCTCAGCTCCTCATTCTCTCCCATGAATAAAAAAACACATCGACACTGTTTCCCCTAGCAGCTCATGGGCAGGAAGAGACACTTTGTGACAGGCGCTTTCAGTTGGTTGGGAAACTCCTATCAGGAATTTCAAAACTGTGCGCATCTTGCCAAGCGCAGACAAGGTCCTGGTGGAGAGACCAACATCCACGTACCCAGCAACCCAGGAAACCCAGCAATTGAAGACAAAATGGGCTCATTTCTCTCAGACATGGCTTTGGTAGGACAACTTAAAATTTAAATCAGGGTTTGCAAAGTCAGCTGCCTACGGGGACCCACTGGGTTAATAAATGAGCGGAATGGACTGAGGATGAAAATCCTACATCCCTCGGGGGATCTCTTACCTTCTGACTTTTAATAGGGATGTGGGTGCTAAAAACATCCCATTTCCATTTGATTCTACTACAGTAAAGATGGGAAGAGGACACCAGGTACGGCGTTGCTCGATCCCAAGCACAGGTGTGTGCAGCCTACGCTGGGGCCGCCGGAACAAAGGACCCCAGGCTGGGGGCTTCATCGATGGAGAGTCATCTCCTCCCGGTTCCGGAGGCTGGCAGTCGGCGAGCAGGGTGTCGGCAGGGCTGCCCGTCCTGAGACCCCTCTCCTTGGCGTGCAGGTGCCCCTCTCCCCACAACGTCACGTGGTTTTCCCCCGTGCTTGTCTGTGCCCAGATCTCTTCTTAGGATCACACCCAGCAGATTGGGTCGGGGTCCTGAGAAACGGGGGGTCGGACTTCAACATGCGGCTTCTGGGGGGCACACAGTTCAGCCCGTCACAGTAGGCACGCCGACACTCGGCCAGAGCAGGAGGGCACTGCTGCTCCTCGATGGGGGAGTGGGCGGTGGGGGCTCACCCTGCCGAGGACACAGCTACTCCCCAGCGGCAGGGACCACACGGCAAGATGGGTTCCGGTGGAGCTGAGCCACAGGGACACCGGGGAGTGGGAGAAACACACAGTCTTCTCTCTCCCGCTCCCCAGGCTCTGACAGATGCCTCCCCAGCCGAGCCTCCCTGGAGCCACTTAGCAAGGACACTGGGCATGTAACTCCAGGGGCCAGACCTGCTGCTAACAACAGAACAGGAAAGGAGGGGCCCGGGCCCGAGGGCAGGCCGGCAAAGGACCTGCTCAGGGGGCCCCCCACATGGGGGCTCCAGCCCCGGTCACCCCGTGGGGATGTGGTCTTCTGGTTCTTCCAAACAAACTGGGACCTGTGTTTTTATCTGACATCTTCCGATTCGTTTAACTCCATGCAGGTCTCCAAGGTGCAACACTTGGTTTAAAGTGACAAAGATGCTCGGGGCACCTGGGGGGCTCAGTCGGTGGAGAGTCTGACTCCTGGTTACGGCTCAGGTCGCGATCCCAGGGTTGTGGTATCAAGTCTGGCGTCAGGCTCCGCACTGAGCGCAGAGTTTGCTTGGGGATTCTGCTTCTCCCTCTGCCTCTCCCCCTGCTGGTGCTTGGTCTCTCTCTCAAATAAATAAATAAATCCTTAAAATGACAAAGATGCTTGACAGGAGTTTGTCCAGACAAATGCCTAAAATGCCCAGGACCTCAGTCACGGTGCTACACTCCAGGCCTGGCGGCACTGACCCGGGCGAGCCACGGCGCTCCCAGCCCACCTGGGGTCCTGCATGAAGCAGGAGACAACACCAGGGGCAAGTCAGTGTCCTGCCTGGAGGGAATTCCAAAACTCCTAGAGTATCCAGCACACAGGACCCCACAGAGCCGCCTCCCAGCCCCACGACCCGACAGGACGTGACAAACACAGTGGAAGGACCTAGGACGAGGACATGCGAGCCGCGTTTGCCGTCCAGCCCGCAGCGAGGCCCCTGGCCAAGCTCTTATGGGAGAAATGACAGCAGAGTCCCCCCCCAGATACCGGTACCTGGACACAGGTCTAAGTGATCTGTGTTTGGTCTACACAATTTTTAAGTTGAATTTGCTGACAAGATTTTAAAACCTCATGACGGCATGTGCACACGTAGACTTCTGACTTGAGTAAAAACCAGGTGTGCCGACACTGGGCCCCACGGCCTCGGGTTGCCAATGGACAGTGGAGCCGTGGACGCCACGTCCTCCCACTGCTCACTCAATCCCACCTGGCGGGCTTAACTCAGGTGCGTCACGTGCCTGGTCCCTGGGACCGTGTGAGTTTGTGAGCTCTGAGTCACATGACACCAGCCAAATGCGCGGGCAGACGGCGGATTCGGCAGAGGGAGAGGGACAAGAGGTGTGTCCACATGGGGAGGACAAGCTCCAGGGCCCTGCCACTCAGAGAAGACACCCTGGTGGAAAGCCCAGGAAAGGGCTCTTGGCGAAACTTGGCCCCACCTGCCACCAGCCCGCCCTCACCTGGGTTCCAGTGTGACCCTTCTTCCTAAGAGGGCGCCCTTCACTTGGTGGACGTGCCCAGCTCTCTCGAGAAAGGCACATTCCCTTGCAAGGAGAGTCTCCTGTGGTGGGGTTTTTAACAGAATCAACTCAACCTTTCCTGGATGATTCCGATAACTCAAACTTCAAAGCCGCAGAATGTGAAGGTGAAGCATCCGTTTCAACGGTTAACAATGAGTTTCAACAAGAGGTGGTTACAGATGTGGGTCTCCGCGTTCCCTCCATAGAAACCCCTGTTAGGTGGATCCCAGGGAGTCCTGATGCAGCTCCCAGGACGTGGTACTGAACCCCTCACTCACTGTGCTGGCCCAGGGCGGCACCTGCTTCTTCCCTGGAGACCAAGGAGTAGAACGCCGCTCTTAGCAGAACCCGTCCGACAGCCATCACCACAGATGGAGGGTAACCTCAGGCCAGTTCCATGGTGCCAAAGTGCCCCCCAAACCTGCCTCCCTGGGAAATAAACCAACAGAATGTTGATCACACTCCTTCCCGTCAGCTGCCTTCTTTCTGGTGCCCGTCCCCAAACAGGCTAGAATCGGAAGGCTGGGCTCCTGAACCACGCAGACCCGCTACCAGCACAGCAGTGGGATCCAGAGCCGGCCTGCACTGCAGGTCATACCACCCACTTTGCAGAACCAAACAGAGCTAAACAGATTAAGTTCATAACTACATCCTTCCCAAGCCAGCAGATTCCCCGGAGAGTGACCAAGGTTCTTTTCTTGGAATGTGGCTAATTGGGGCACCAAATATAAACATCCTGGTTGGGTTAATTTTCCATCTGGGACTTAGCATTCTATGGCTACAAGAGATAGGAGGAATTCTAGAAAGTGACCCCCTACTTGTCAAGATCTCACGAAAGGGTGGAAAATACACATGCTTTCAGGGTCAAGCAGAACTCATCAACGTGGGAACGAGGGCAGCATAAGGGGGAAAGAAGGGGTGGCCTGTAGTAACCGGCAAAGTTCAAGCCCCAGCCCAAATAATTCAGATTAATCCCAAACTGTACAAACCAAACAAAATCCATGTTTGGTCCCTTTTTGGGGTCCTTCTTGACAGTCTCTAGGGGAAAACCCCTAGACAGAGCTCAATGGGAGTGGGCCATTCTGGCCTCAGCTGATGTCACAGCACCTTCAAAATTATACAACAGCCTGCTGCATAATTTGATTCATCCTTTGAAAAAAAATCTACGCACAGAGAATTAAGACCCTAAAACTTCTAAGTCAGACCCTATAAGAGTCTGAAAATCACCCACAAGGGAAAATTCCTGGCTTTTAGAGGTAGACCAGCTGACAGTGGTATAAGGGGCAGGTCGACAAACCATGGCCCATGGGTTAAATCTGGCCCACCACTTGTTTTTGTAAATAAAGTTTTATTGGAACATTACCACACCCATTTGTTTACATATGTCCGTGGTTGCTTCCATGCTCTAATGGCAAAGCTTTAGAGTCTCGACAGAGACTATATAGCCAACACAGACTAAAATATTTGCTCTTTGACCCTTTACAGAAAAAGTTTGGGGCACCTGGCCGGCTCAGTAGGTAGAGTGTATGACTCTTGATCTCAGGGTGGTGAGTTCAAGCCCCTTGAACTTGGGCATGGAGCCTACTTAAGAAAAGAAAAAAAAGAAAAAGGAAAAGTTTGCCATTCCCTGGTCAAAGGTTTCCAAATGTTTTGATCAGATATCCCTACCCACGTGCTCCTGATAGATGGATGAGACACAAGATATTTACATAGCTTCAAAGTTATCTCCCCACACATCACTTCCTACTCACAAAGGGCGAAATAGTAACCTGAGAGTGGAAAACCTCTGGCAAGCACTACCTTCACCAGGAAGCCAAACATCCCCAGAAGCAGGACTGACCGAAACCACATGCCTCCTGGCGTGATGCCCTGAGGAGACTTCACATGGCTGCTGTAGTAACCACACCAAAAATGCATAACCAAGTCCACTCTGAGGAGACATCGGGCAAAACTCAAACCAAGGGACAGCCTGCAAAAATGACTGACGTGTACTCCTCGCACACATCAAGGTCCCACAAGACAAGGAGGGGCTGGGATCCATTCAGGATTGAAGAGTGAAGAGACACGGGAACCTGGGTCGGCGCTGGACCAGGAAAAAGGTAGCCAAGCAGGACGTTATCAGGCCATCAATAAAATTGGGATGGGGACTGCAGATTAGGTAAGATTTTTTTCATCAGTGTTAAATTTTCAGATTTTGATCACTGTACTGGGATTCTGTAAGAAGATGTCTTTGTTCTAAAAAAAATAAATATTCAAGGGCAACCTAGCTGCAATTTACTTCCCAATAGATGGTTCTAGTGGCAAATGTCTCCCTCCTCCTCTCTCCCTGTGCATGGACAAATTGACAATAGACTAGGTAAGTTGGTAAAATGATAAAGAAATTGGGGCAATTTATAACACTAGATGAATCTGGTTAAAGACCATAAAGGAGTTCTTTATGCTGTTCTTGCTGTGCGTGTTAAGTCATACGATAATAAAAGATTTTTAAAGATTTTTTTTTTATTGAGAGAGAGAGAGCATGAGTGGCGCGAGGGGCAGAGGAAGAGAGAGCATTTCAAGCAGATTCTGTGCTCAGCGCGGAGCCTGACCCAGGGCTTGATCTCAAGAGTCAGACGCTCAACTCACTGAGCCACCCAGACGCCCCCAAAATAAAACTTTTTTTAAATGCCAAAGTAGAATAGTAGAAAATTTTAGAAAAAAGTAGAAAAATCCCCAAATCACCCCCAAGGAGGACAATCATGCAAAAAGGACTCACCCCGAGACACACAAGTGGGCCCTTGGGTTCTCACTCCATCCCCAGTGCTGATTCCTGGGTGCCCACCCAGCCCAGCATCCCTGGGCACCTGCTGCAGGGCTGGGCTTCTCGGTGGAAGGCGGGACCTTGGGTTTGGCGGGAAGTAGCCTTGAGGAGTGTGCTGCTCGGGGAGCACAGGATAAGTAGCTCTCCTAAAACAAACAAAGGGAGATGCTGAGTGGTGTGCAAAATTTGGCTAGGGTGGCATATGCTGCTAATCCTTTCTGATGTGCATTCATCCCTTTTTTCTACATGAGCAGGTTATTGATTAATTGAGGGTGGCAATGTATCAGGACTCTGCTGGAGCTAGGGGAAGCTGAGCTCTACTCTCCTGGCCAATGAGCTGTAAGCAGACACCTGATGGGTGTCGGGAGGGAGGAGTTCTGGAAAGTCTTTTTGCTTTCCTGATGAGGGGAATAGATGAAGTTAGCATTATCCCTCTTTCTCCTATTTCCTGTCCTGTTCTCCCTCCCACAAGGAGGTAATTTTCAGTTAAACTATGGAGTAATTCTTTTTTTTTTTTTTTAATATTTTATTTATTTATTTGCGAGAGAGAGAATGAGAGACAGAGAGCACGAGAGGGAGAAGGGTCAGAGGGAGAAGCAGACTCCCCGCTGAGCAGGGACCCCGATGTGGGACTCGATCCCGGGACACCAGGATCATGACCTGAGCCGAAGGCAGTCGCTTAACCGACTGAGCCACCCAGGCGCCCTGGAGTAATTCTTAAGTCCTCATTCAGGCAGAACTCCCATTGGGAGGGTTCTCTGCATAAAGCTGATGATTCCTACTTTCTGTCCCAACCCAAACATTTTCCACTTCTGTTTAATTATTAATATGCTGCAGATATATTTAAGATGCAACCCTAGCATAACGTATATTAGCATAACGTATATTTAAAACTCTGGCAAGGATTTCCATTACGCCGATAAATAAAGGATGAGCTGCTCCAGCCCACCTTCCCTTGACCGCTCAGCTGCTCACCCACACACTTCTCACTTTGCTGGCGGCTCACCGCCTGGTCTGTTTGTCCAGCCAGCGGATAGACTGCAGTAAGGATCACACTCAGGAAAGTCATGAGCCCGGGGCTCTGTGGGGAATAGTCAATGTTACTATCAACCAAGAAGCTGTGCATGAGGTTCACTTGTCAACACGGGTCCAAAAAAGGAAGACTACTTCCAGAAGCAGAGTCGCTCCAGCCTAACTCAATATGGGGCACCAAAAAGGGTCAAAGCAGTGCTTGCTGCTCACGCTAGAGCCTCATGCGTGATCCGGGAACAAGAGTGACCAAAACACACGAGACTGGGACAGAAGCCCATGGACTCCTTGGAGCAGAAACAGCCAAGTGCAGCGGGGCACTGGGGAAAGCCCCACAAGGAAACAACTGATTTCTTGCAGGTCAAAAATTCTGCCGCTGAAGGGTATTCATCTGGGTTAAGTTATTATGATCCCCAAAGCCCAAATAATTGGGAATTTCTCTAGATATGGGAGAAAGATCTCAGGAACTGTCTAGTGCTTTTATCAAATAAGGCACAGAGCTGACCATGGAGGAATGGAACACAGAACGGCTAAATTCTGGTAAAAGTAGAAAAATGACTGGTGTATCGTGTGGAGGAAGGAACACTGCACAGACTCCTGTAACATCAGAGGGACGGGCATCGCCAAGAGATCCTGGGGACCCCGGGGCGGCGGGCATCGC
>NW_022589794.1:1614321-1683106 GCF_004348235.1 Phoca vitulina
AGATCCTGGGGACCCCGGGGCGGCGGGCCTCCCTGACGGTCATCCTTGCAGCTTCAGGGGTAGACCGGATCAGAGGTGTGAAAGTTGTTTACACAGCTGAGCTTCCTCTTCTGCATCCGCTGTGCCATCATCACAGAACCATGCCCTCGATAGCAGCTTTGCCTTCAGCCCATACCCCAGAGTGAGACAGGGGACTGAGACCCTCCCTGAGCCCCGAGCAAGAGGCAGAGCCATCCCTGGGCGGCCTGCCTGCGCCTCTGACCTTCAGCCGACCTCCACATCCCTAATCTGAAAGCTGATCCAATCTGTGACTGTTGGCCATGCGGCAGCTCCGAACTGGCCCCTTCCCCTCCCGGAGATGCGCTGCCTGTGCGGGGAAGGGGGCAAAGAAGTTCTCAATCTGTGCTTGGAACAGCCGCCCTACTCGGTGCTTCCTGCTTCCATCTGCCTGTGAGAAGCAGAAGGTAATGCTAGAGATTGTGAGCTCCACGTAGTGATTTCCCCAAGGCCTGACATTGTACTTTCATAAGCTAAATATCGGTGTGTATCACCAACATGTGTCTGCAAATGGGAGCTGACACGGCAACGTGCTGTTCGCCGATTTGCCGCACACGGGAGTCATGGGTCCGCGGGGACGCCTCAGCCTCACAGGTGGTCTGGTCCTTCCCTAAACTTGGATGGACCACCTCCAAAACATTCACAGCCCTGTTGTCTCATGTCCTTTATTTGGGGTCAGGGACTCACGAATCTGTGAAGTTTTTCAACTCGATCATACAGGCCACTTCTCTGCACAGGTGGGTTTCACTCAGTGTCTCAACAATCCCTTCCTGGAAGTCGGAAGCTCTATGTGAAATCGCCCCCCTCCAAGACCTAGTTCCTATTATTTTACATGGGAAAAGCTAGGATATGCTCCATGCCAACCCAGACGCCCCAACCAAGTTCCCACAACATAAGAAAGAATCAACAGAACTCCCACGTACGTGCGACAGACTGTCATGTTCGTAGCTAGAAAGTCATAAAACATCCCTCCTGACCATCAGACGCTTCCCATCATCGTTGTAACTGTTGGTTTCAAAGCAGTACCTTGGGGCGCCTGAGTGGCTCAGTCGGTTAAGCGTCTGCCTTCGGCTCAGGTCATGATCCCAGGGTCCTGGGATCGAGTCCCACATCGGGCTCCCTGCTCAGCAAGGAGCCTGCTTCTTCTCCCTCTGCCTGCCTCTGTCTCTCTCTCTCTGATAAATAAATAAAATCTTAAAAAAAAAAAAAAATATATATATATATATATATATATATATGAAAGCAGTACCTCTGGGGTATGAGGTGCTCAGCCCTTTTGCTGACACGAGGCGGCCTTTCCAAAACACCAACACACGATTTTGAGGTTCTGCCGATGGCATTTTGAGTGTATTTTGAGACTGTTTACACTTATTTTGCTTAAAATGTTATTTGGGGATCCAAAATTTACATTTTCTTATTAAATACATGTCTGAGGAATGATATATTTCTGTCATGTGCATATATGTCAGATAAAGGTTGATATTAAACCCCAGCAGGCATGCTTCCGGGAGCGTGCTCACCAGCCAGGTGCTCTGGGGGCTGTGACGGAGCTTACCAGCTGGGCTCTGGACTCCACCAGCGCCGAGTGTGAGCCACATAACCTCCACTCCCAAAGTGTGCTGTGCGAACGGCTGCCTCTTACGGAAAAGAGAAATAATCACTGTACTAACACATGGCCTTGCGAGAGCTCAGGGAGATAATGCATCCTTCCCTTCGCTACAACCCTCTACAGACCCGAGCAGAGCCTCGTGCCGCGCTCGGGCCAGCGCTCTGGGAGGAGTTCTTCCGAGCCGGCGCCGGGGAAGTGCTTTCAGGGCCCACATGTGGCCTTCCATGATCTCTTTTCCCGGTCCCTACAACCACAGACACAAGACCAAGACGGTCAGCCCGGGTCCCTGGGAGCTACAATGAGCAGAACCCAGGGGTCCTGCGACGGACATACGGTAGGAGGGAGCAGTCATGGTATTTTCAAGCTGCTGAGATTTTCAGTGTGCTTGTTCCAGCAGCACGAGCTAACCTATCCTGACTGATTCCACATGGCTCGTGTTTGGCGTGCACTCAATTCTAGCTTTGGGTGACCCTGCAAATGTCGCTCTGGTTTTATAGGATTCCGTTCCTCCTCTGCGGACGACACAGCACCTGCCTGCTGGAAATGAGATGCAGTAGCATGGGAAGCACGTTCCGGAAACGACGGCGATAATCAGAGTTGCTATTACCATCATCATCATCATTTCAAAGGTATTCAGTGAATGTTTCTAGAATCTAGCTGACCTAGATTTATCTGTTTTCGTTAATGGAGAAAAACTCTATCCCATTTTTTCTGAGAGGCCCAACCCATGCGTCTCCGGGTCCCACACCCAGCTCCAGGCGCCTGAGTGGCCACGCCCGTAGACCACACCTGTCCCAACGTTATCCTTGTTACTATCACCGTTCCTCACAAGTAAGGGTCTAGACCAACCAGGTCCACCCTTGGTTCTCCCGGGTTACTCTTCTTTCCCCTGGGAAAATAGAGCTGCACAAAATCCTTAGCAAAGCTGTCCGCTGTTTATCTCCACCAACCACTTCTCCGTCTCATCTGGATTTCCCTCTTCACTGGGTCACACGGGTCTGAGATTATCCCATTTTTAAGGGCAGGGGTTTATAAAGCCTTAGGTGTGCCCAGGTGTACTTGATGGTAGCACTTTGTCCTTGCCTAGCTCGGCATTTCCCTGTGCCGGCCCCACCACCGGGTCTCTTGCATCACGGGGACCTGGGACTGCTCCCTTCTGTGACTCTCGCACACCTGCCCACCCACCCAGCCACCCCCACGAGGCCCACAGCTTGAGAGGATCACTACCCTCTAGTGCCACCTGCTGATTCCCTCCCCCACCCAAAGCCTCCTTGCACTCAAAAATAAGAAAAAGTTTAGACTGAGCTGCTTGCATTCCCTTTTACCTCAATTATGGGATCGGAGGGACGGCATCTGATTCCTAAGCTGGTCCATTAACGCACACCCACTGTGGGAAATACCAACAAGCCCAAAGAGAAACAGCAACTATAACCTCCTCCCCCCAGAGAGCCCCACTTGGAAATAATTACTGTTCATATTTTTGGTACATACCTTTCCAGTTTACTCTATTACGTATATGATCATTTTGTGTAGTCTACACATACTCAATTCATTATACGTATTTTCTATACGCATATAACATTAGAGGAAGACTATCGTTACTTTCTTTCTCCTGGAGTCTGGTTTGTAACCCGATCTGTGCTACTCAACACTCCCCCGCTATACAAGCTTTTCTTTTGAATCCCAGTGTTTGAACACTGTCCTTACAGAAACATTCCGGAACATCACCGAGTCCCCAGTGAATGTCCCTGGATGTGAAGTTGGCCGCACTGAGCCAACTGACACGGGCATTTCTGTGGCTCTTGTGGTCAAACTGCCTCGCAGGGCGTATCGATCTGCATCCTGAGAGGGGAGCCTCTGCCTCAGATCCCCACCGACGTCTGGCATCGCTGGTTTTAAGACTCAGAGCTGTTTGCTTCCATCTGTGCAGGTGCATGTGCAAACCAGCCACTGACCAGGCGTGCAGCCCCGGGCAAGCCGCCGGAACAATCCATGCCTCGGTCTCCTCATCTGTAAAACGGGGGAACGGGGGCCTCACGGGTGTGCCTGAGCCTGAGAGGGGTCTGTGCGTGGAAGGCCCCGAGATCAGGGCCTCACGGAGCGCTGGGAGAACGTTCGCCCTCCCGGCGTCCCCCGGGAGTGAGCGAGGGCTGTGCGCTCCCGACAGCCGGCTCAGCGGGGCTGGTCTTGTCCGCCTGCCCCACGCGGGCCATGCAGAAACCGTGTTGTTTATTTGCGAGCAACATCGGGTCCTGTGACACTTACCGTGAGGAAGATGGGATCCAAACTTGACCCAGTGGAGCGGAAAAGACTTTAGGATGCTAACACGAGCCAGCAGCTTTCAACTGTGGGGCATTTGAGAGTCTGAAAAGCTGTTTTTGATTAAAAATAATAGTAATAAGATGAAGAATTCACAGACAGTGGGAGGGCCAGGTGGGTAAATCTGTGCGAAAGCAAATACAGCAAAGTACTCATTGCAGCATCTAGAGGGTGGGCGTGTCTGCGTCCTACGATTCTTTCAGGTGTTTCACGTGTTTCAAAATTGCCATCAAGACGGCTGAGGGGGAAGCCGCTTTGATGCACTATTTCATTTCTTTGCTCTCTGATTCCGAATGTCAGGGGGCCTGGCCCTTTATAAATCGGCTTCTTCCAGCAGGACAACCTCTCGGGGGGATCCAGCCACACCGCTCCCCTGACAGCTGCATCCTGTCCCCTGGGCGAGGGCCACACGGGCTCGGACGGCCCCGCCACGGTCTGCAGGGATCCACTCGGACCCTGCGCTGCACCGTTCATGCCGCCGCAGCCCCGGACCGCCTCCTCCCGGGTGCCCGTCTTCCTTCCACACGGCCAGCACCAGCCCCATCCCACTGGCACCTCGGAAGAAGCAAGTTCACGCTCTTCACCACGCGGCGGCCCTCCGCTTACGGAGGGAGGATTATTAACCCAGCGGCTGTCGGGGGCGTCGAGTAAATTTATGTGGCACAGGTGGTTTGTTTTTGTGTTTTTAATCTTGGGAATTCCAGAGTGGCTCAGACTCCCACTGGGCTTCTAAATCATCTGCTCCTGCTGCGGTCACCTATATAGCCTCTCCTCCCAGCCCCACACTCCCCCATCTCCAGCAGGATTACTGGGCTCCACTAAGCATTGTGGGAAACTCTCCAAAGCCACCTTCTCAGGAGGCCTTGCTTAGTAAAGCCCAGACCCAGCCTTTTATCCCACCTATTGACCAGAGTCCCCGCTGTCGGGGATCCTTTTCAGGGCCTGAATGGTCCCCGGCTGACAAAAGCATTCCCGGCAGTGATGCTTCACGCAGGGCCGCCCTACAGGTAACCATTGTTTGTGAATTATTCATGTACTGCCGGTTCAGACTCCGCAAGTTTGGAGGGGCCCGCCTTCAGAAACAGTGATAAACAGCTCTTAAAGGGTCACACAGGTCAGCGAGAAAATGGGATTTGATTGACACAGATTCTATTGACCCCGTGGTTTTTAAGAAAACAGTTGCCAAGGACAGAAAGAAGCCACATTCCACCGCTATGCGCAAAGCCTGGACCCAGAGGCTGTGGCGGAGCGCCCTCTGCTGTCCATCCGGTGCTCTGCAGGCCGCGAGCAAATGCCAAGAAAAGTCTGGAAGGTGTCCTCAGGACCATGCACACTCCCAAGTCCTGCGTGGAAGGATGACCGTGGCTGCTTGAACGCACTTACATGGAGGTGTGATCTACACACCATGCAATTCACCTGCTGTAAAGGTAGAGCCCAGCTCCCCAGCCCCTGCCTCATCCCCGAAAGCCCCATCCCACCTGCAGCCAGTCCCCATCCCCAGCCTCAGGCAACCGCTGATCTGCGTGGGGCCTCGGTCGCTTTGCCTGTCTTAGAAACCTGGTGTGAGGGCGCCTGGGTGGCTCAGTTGGTTGAGCGACTGCCTTCAGCTCAGGTCATGATCCTCGAGTCCCGGGATCGAGTCCCACATCGGGCTCCCTGCTTGGCGGGGAGTCTGCTTCTCCCTCTCACCCTCTTCCCTCTCGTGCTCTCTCTCATTCTCTCTCTCTCAAATAAATAAATAAAATCTTTAAAAAAAAGAAAAAAAAGAAAGAAACCTGGTGTGAAGGAAATCCTGCGGTCAGCAGCTCCCTTCACTTGCTGAGCGTGGCCCAGCGGTCCATTCCCCCGGCTGCGGGTGGTGTCTCATAGTGTGGAGACCCTGTCTCCTTTAGCCCCCTCCCCTGTCCGTGGGCATGTGGGCTGTCTCCAGTCTGGGGCTCCTATGGAAAATGCTGCCACAAAGATTCGTATCCAGGTCTTTCTGTGGATGCACATTTTCACTCCCCTTGGGTAAATATCTAGGAGTAAATTCTGGGTCAGATAAGACCATGTTTACCTTTTTAAGAAATAGGCCAAACTGTTCTCCAAAGTGGCCACCCCATTTCACATTCCCACCAGCAGCCCTGCCTCCCGCCTCCCACGGACAGGTGCCCCTATCTGGACTCTCCCCGTCCTGGGCACCATTCAGAGGTTACCCCCAGTCTGCCCCACCTGTGACCCACATAAGGGAGTTTTCTGAAAACTTAAATCGGTTGCAACAAGGAAAGCTCACATTAAGATCCAGATGTCCAGCTTCTGAAAACTCAGAGGTGCTGGGACCTGACCCCACGTTACTGGTTGGCAGAGCGAGCTGGAGCTGGGGTTGGGAAGTGGCTGCATCTTCAGATGGGGCTTGCATTTGCCCCCCCTCGCCGAATCTACACCGCTCCCTGCTGCCTCCCCATCACTGAGGTTGGGCCCTAGCCATTGCCTGCCTGTTTTATTTATCATCGGGTTGGAATAAAATGAAACCTTTCCCATACTCACATGTCTATCAAAATTGGGAGGCAGAACAACCCTAGAGCACCATATATTTGAAGAAAAAAATGAGAGAAAACACACTTCCCTTTAATTCTTCTAACAGATATATACTGAATTTAAAAAAGCCCAATATACGGCGCAAGAAATCCAGCAACAGTGGCTTGTTACACGCAGCCAGATCTCAGCATCTGAAGGCTACTGCCCACTCGGATGTGAGCCTTGCCCGGCTTCCTTCCAGCGCCTGGTCTAGGCTCTGCTCCCCCCACTTCACTCTCCACCTCATTCTTCAAGGAGACTGGTTTTAAAAGTTGGCTTCAGCCGAAGGTTATTTAAATACCATGCAGTGACTCCGAAAGCTTTGTGTTTAATTATTCGTGCCTTATTCTCCAGTAACAGTACTCATTTCCGTGGACAAAAGTAGGTCCCACGCTACCGACATGTACGGTAACCCAGCCCCAAATCAGGTAGGAGGACCGTGGTCTCGACGCCTTTGGCCAGGTCTCCAGGGAAGTGTCCGTGGGGCACGGTCACGTGGTCACGGCCGGGCCAGGACACGGCGGAGTGGCTGCAGTGCTTGGAAGAACCAGCGTGCGCCCCTCCAAGGTGGGGCCTCGCTCGGGAAGCTGGCCCCCGCCGGGCTCCGAGCTCCTGGTACTGGACCCCTCTCGACGTCCCCTCCCGAGCACACACTCCGCCCACCCTGTAACAGCTCCCTGCTCGCCTTCTGGGGAGCCTCCCCCAACTCACAGTGTGCACTTTTTGGGTGGGTGGTCACCCCATCTCATTTCTTAGTGGGCACAGGGACACAAAGGTGACCCAACCTGGGCAATGTGTGCCCGCCTGGGAGTTTTGCTTGATTTGGGGACAGTGAACTCGGTGACGGCCTGGCTAAGACAGAGCTGACACAGACCAGGAGCTCTTGAACTTCGACCCACGTCAGAATAACCCGCATTCTGGACGGGACACGTGTTGCTGACCTGTCCCCTCTCTGGGTCAGCGGGTCTGGAGTGGGACCAGGGATCTGCATTTCTTTTTTTTTAAGATTTATTTACTTATTTTGAGAGAGAGAGAACGCACGGAGGGAGGAGCAGAGGGAAAAAGAGAATCTAAAGCAGACTCCACGCCCAGCACGGAGCTTGACACAAGGCTCGATCCTATGACCCCTTATCGCGACCTGAGCCGAAATCAAGAGTCAGACGCTCAACCGACTGAGCCACCAGGTGCCCCGGGATCTGCATTTCTGATGCACTCCCAGGTGATGCTGACGCAGCTGGTCCAGGAACCACACTTCGAGAACCATCAACAGAAAGGAAAACTGTACCTGGGTTTTCCCAGCAGAGCCCGGAGGGGCCGGGGCCTGGCTTTGCCCGCTCGGAAGGGGACGCTCCGGCAAAGGTGTCCTCACGAAGGCCGGCCGAGGGTGGCTGCCGCAGGCTGTGGGGCACAAACAAGCACACGTGTTCATTGTGCACAGGAGACATGTCTGAGGACAGCTCAGCACGGCGGGGGTGTGCTGTGCTCGAGAACGCAGGCGTGCACGCCAAGGGCTCGGGGTTGGGGTCCCAGCTCTGCCACCTCCAGACCCAGAAACACGAGGCGAGGTGCTAGGCAAGTTCCCCGCCTGTAGGATGGGGAGGAGGAAGACAGGACCTGTCTCCCGCGGCTCTCAGGAGGATGAAGCCATTAGGACGGTGTCTGGCATACAGAAATCCTAAGTTCTTGTTGAGAGCTGTGGTTAAACCATCATTCCAGGCGCTGGGATCAAACAGAGGAGTTGATAACAGAGATCCCTAACATACAAGGAGTAGCTAACAACAACAAAAACACCCAACAGAAACAAAGGACATAAATCAACAATTAAGAAAGGCAAAAAAAGAAAGACATACAAACAGGCTTCAACAGGGCCAGAGCCTCGAGCAGGGGATACGTGATTTTACAAGTTTCTTAACAGCACGTTGACAACACGCCAAACATCTTCACGATGTCAAGAAAAAATGGGGTTTTTTTTGCAGTACTATTTACAAGAAGGGAAGGAGGGAGGGAGGAAGAACGGACCAGCCTGAGGACACACCGCGAATCCATGCATGGGATACTGTAATCTCCTTTTTTGTAGATTTTGTAGATCTATTTCTCAACACAGAAGGGTGTTCACAGTAGATGCTCGTTGAAGTTACATGTAGTACATACAACGTGATCCAATTACTTTTCTAAAAGGTCTGCGAAGACGGTCAACAATCCCTGACTCAGGGCGAAAGGGTTTTAGACCTTTCGCTGCCTACGTACAGGGACTTCTCCACAATGAATACGTATTGGTTGCTCTTCTCGATGTTGGAAAAAACAGGTCCAGTGCGTCTCAGGGAGACATAACCACAATACTGAGTGCTGAAGGGACGACGGGATTCGCGCACTGCGAGCACCGAGGGCCCCCCGAGCGGCGGGATCTGAAGTCAGGAGACGGGGGGCTGGACAGCTGCAGGGCCCACGTGCGTGCGGGGACAGCAGCGGCATCAGGGAGTGGGACGTGGCCCGGCGTCCTTGGGGGGCCCCGACAGCCCACGAGGGATTCAGAGCCCTGGGAACAAGGAGGCGCTATGGAAAGCTCTTCAGAGGACTGCAGCGTTCGGAAAAGCGTAGGCGCTGTCCTTGTTCGCCGGGCTAACTAACGAAGCACCACTGTCCTCCCTGCCTCCCCCCTCACAGAGCCTTCGTCCCAACGTGACGATCTCGGCAAACCCCCTTCCTAGGAGGCCGCCAGCCACTGGATAGGGCCTCATCCTGACGTGATCACGTCTGCAAAGACCCTTCCCCCAAAGGTCACACTCACGGGTCCGGCGGCTTCGTACTTGGACATAAGCTTTCGCAGCCGGGGTGCCGTTTACCCCCACGGGCGTTCCCCAGCAAGGGTCATGGATGCTGCTGGAGAGAGCGGGCCGCATGGGGTCCTGAGCACCACCAGCACCCAGCACTCCAGACAGATCCTGTCTGCACCACTGGCCGCGCCCCCTGGGGTCTCCTTACAAGGATGTCCCCACGGCTGCCATCCGAGGTGGGGTCTCTGCTCCCGGCACTCGAATGCGTGCAGGCCAGTGACCACGCAGAGGTGACACTGTGTGAGTCCTGGGTCAGCGAGGAGAACAGCTCCTGCCCGGTCCTCCCGAGACGCTCACGTTGGGGTCCACCCCCGTGCTCCGTGGAAGCCAGGCCACACAGAGAGGCCAGGCGCAGGTGCTCCATCCGGGTCCCAGGGACGGCCACCAGGAACCTCCCAACAGGGGGGAAGAGGCCTCCAGGTGGCCCCCGCCCCAGCCACCCCTGAGCGAGGTCAGCCCCCGAGTCACGAGGGGTGAGGACAGGGTTGCTGTGGTTGCATGCTCACTGGGTCCTGGCATGGCCCTGGGGCAGGGAGCTCTCTGGGGTCTGTTTTAGGAGGGCGCTAATCCCCGCATGGGGCCCCACCCTCATAACCTCATCCCTTCCTCCAGCCCCCACCTCCCGACACCATCACACGTGGGGTTGGGGTTCAGCACATGAATCTGGGTGCACAAACTTGCACCAAGTATCCATCCAACTGTCTTCAGGACACACTGTCCCTCTTTCCTTTGGGAACCAGCTTCTGCCCCGCTCCATCCGTGAACCAGGGGGTGCTGACCCCACTCCCCAGCTCCAGGCCGAGCACAGGACCCCGCATGTCCCCGAAGTCTTCCCGTGAGAGTCAGCCCCAGAATTTCCTGGTGCCGTCTGGGAAAGGAGGGGTCTCTGTGAGCGTCTACACGGATGGGGACACCAGCCCCGAGCAGCAGGTGCCCCAGAGAAGCTGCTGAGCAGGATACCCAGGAGAACGTGAAGCGTTCAGGGCGGGCACTGGGGGCCTGGACCCCGCGCGGAGCTGGGCTTTATGGTCCAGCCGGGCTGAAGCCGGGGCTACCCTTTGGACCTCTCAGTCATGCTGGCCAAAAACTCCCTCCTTCGGCTCATGCCCTTTGACCCCAGAGTTTAGCCTGCAGAACCCCGAGCCCTGAGCGACATGGAGCAAATGAGGGAGGCCCTGGGGGGCGGGCCCCAGGGTAGCTTGATCCCCAGACAACAGAGGGGACTCTAGCTGCCCGTCGGCATCCCCGGGTGCCTCCTGTCCACGGAGCCACAGTGCAAACTGGAGAGTGGCCGAGGGAGTCTACACATGCCAGGGCTGAACACAGCAGAGAAGCGTCCCCCACGGCCCTGCGTCAGGGGTGGGCCGGCCGGTTCCTCTGGAGGCTCCAACGTGGGGCCCAGCCCCGGCTCCTCTCCAGCTGCTAGTGCCCGTGGCCCTGGGTGTGTGGACACATCACTCCTGTCTCTGCGTCGGCCTCAGGGGCCGCTCCCCGTGTGTGTCCTCTGCATGGACGGGTCTGAGTCCTTTCTCGCGTGAAGACACCAGTCACTGGATCAGGACCCGCTCACCCCAGTGACCTAGCCTTAACTTCACCTGCAAAGGCGCCACCCCCAAACTAGGTCCCAAGCACAGCTACGGGGGCTAGACCTTGAACTTCACATTTTAGGGGACAGGTGAGCCCACAACACCGACTGGCCCGTTCGCTTCTCCTACCCCACCGGCCCTTCCACAAATGACCTGCCGTCCCGACCTCTCCCTTCTTGTCCCCTCAGAGAGGAAGCGTCGGTCTGGACGGTGGCTGGTTGTATGAACTGGGATTGAAACCAGCGGGCTCACCACTCTCCCCTTGTGAAACGGGCCCCGTGCTCAGCGCCAGGCATGGGGACTCACCGGGGCCCTGGGGCCTCGTCTCCCGGCCCCACCATTCCCAGCACGTGGCCCCATTTCCGTGGCTCCAAGAACGCTGCCTCACTTCCTGCAGGCCGGAAACCGGGAGCCCAGCCTGCCCGGCATCTCCTGCTCGCCTCTCGCCAGCTGGGAACGTCACCTGCCTGACCCTGGCAGGAAGGAGGGCAGGACACTGCCTGTCCCCACCAACCATGCCAGGCCCACTTGCGACCAAGACGACGAGCCTGGACGGCGGCTCTGAGCTCACCGTCCTCACCGGTCCTGCCACCAGCAGCTGCCCTTGCCCCCACAGAGCGCCGCCCTGATTTAAAGGGTTGGTCCCACCCCAGAAAGCGGACTGGGCAGACCCTGACTCTGCCTGCCGGCCCAGAAACCCCCGGCTCTGACCCCCAGGAGAACAGGGTGCTTCCCGGGTCTGTGCAGAGAGCAGCCCGTCGAGGGGCCAGGGGGGGGCAGGGGCACATCTCCACGTGGGTCCAGTCGTTATCTGGTGAATGAACGAGTGAGCGGATGGTCTGGAGCTCTGGAGTGGTCAGTGCGCCTCCCTGCCCCCCTCCCCTGCAAAACAGAGACACCCCTGGACCGTTCAGAGTCCGTCTGCACCTCAGGAGCGCATGTTGTGAGCAAGAGCGTCCTGCCCCATCCGTCTACACGGCCCTCCTGCCGACGCGGCGCCTGGGAGGTGGCTGCTGAACACCATCCACCTGCTGGGCGGCCGGACAGAGCAGACGCTCCCAGCCGACTGCAGACACAAACAGGTCCACCAGGTGGCGCTGTCTCCCAGGTGCGGGGTGGGGGTGGGGGTGGGGGGGCCTGCACCATCAATCCCACCTTTGCCCATTCGCGGCTCCTCGTTTCACTCCCCGACCCACCACGGAGAACCTGCTCTGCAGGGGGCGGCGGGGGACGCCTGGGGACAGAAAGATGAACAGAGGCCGTGTCTGCCCTATCCTGGGGGTCCCCACGCTGCCCCCGCACCTGCCGTGATGGTGGACGAGTTCCGCGTCCGATGGGCAGCCACAGAAGCCGGGCGCCTGCTCACCTGGGTTTTTTACTTTACTTTGTTTTACTTTACTAGCTACACGTGGCAGGTGTAGAGGGAAGACACAGAGAGGAAAACTAGGAAATGCAAAGAGAAGGCTTAATACTATTTCTGTCCGTCCGTCCGTCCCAGATCTTCAGGAGCACGGCCCTGGACAGGTCCCGGCAAGTCCTGCACTCGGGGCTGGGGGCACCACGGCGAACCAGGCAGAAGCAGCGCCTACCTCGCTCATGGACTTCTGTTCCAGAGGGGAGGGGAGGCCACAGACTTCCAACAGGCACGCGAGCCCTGGTGATCGGCAGAAGGGGAGAGGGTGGTCGGAGGGCAGGACATGTAAGCAAGACCCGAAGGCTGAGGAAGAACCAGCCGCGAACGATCTAGACCTCCAGGCTCGGAGAGCAGCAGGTGTGGAGGAGTCCAGGGAGGCCCTGATGGAACGGCCGGAGGAGAGTGGCCGGAGGGGATCGCTGGGGCGCGGAGCCAGCCAACGCTCGGTCACGGCTCTCCTTCAAGGGCAACGCAAGCCCACGCGGTCCCCCCAACGGGTGGGCAGAAAGCTGCCAACGGGCCCAGAGGACGTCAGGTGGAGGGCCAAAGGCTGTGGCGGGTACTGAGTCTCCTACCCCAGTGAGCGACCATGCAACCAACTCCACGGAACGTGTTTTCACTCCTGGCTGGAATGAGACGCCCCTGGGGAGGTTGGGGATCCCCCCGTGCTGGTCTATCCCTACGACAGGAATATTCGGCCACAGAGGGATGGAGCGCTAACACGCGCTCCCCGTGGATGGGCCGTGAAGGAAGCCGGTGCAGAAAGACACACGGCAGCAGGCAAACCCGCGGAAACGGCAGGTTAGTGGAGGCCGGGGGCACGGTGACAGCTGAGGGGCGCCCCCGGGGGCGACTGGAGGGCCCGCGCGTGGTCCCCGCACAGCTCTGTCAACCCAGACTGCCAACGACTTACTCACTTTTAAACTGTGAATAAAATGTCTAATTTACGTGAGTCTCCCCTCAACAAAAACAAATATAGGATAATAGTAAGTCTGTGGAACTCGGACAGAATCCCAAAGTAGAGTGGAAAACAGTCCTTGCCGGGTGCTTACTGTTCCCACGACTACAGCAGGACTCCCCCAAACGCTTACAGCGAGCGCGTTCAACCGCACTCCGCAAGGCGGGTGCCGCCGTCACGATCAGCTCCGACCCGCGGTTAAGGAAACTGAGGCACAGGGCTGCACTCGGGCAGCAAGGATGCGAACCAGATGGTCCTGCGCAGACCAGCAGATGCACGCCAGGACGGGGGACGGCCGCGGGGGGGGTCGGGCCACAGGTCATCACACCGCTGCTAGAAGGTTCCAACGATTTCCTCACCGCTTCCTATTCTCTGCCGTCGGTCTTCGCAGATTTGACACCACGCTGAACCGTATTTATTACTATGTCACAATGCATTTCAATGTTATTTATGGGAGGTCTTTCCTTATTAGCCTTTTTTGGTGAGAAACCTCCTTTTCATTCTACCTAGATGAATTTGAGAATCACTGGGTGACATTTTCAAAAATTGGGAGGAAAAAAATTGCTCCTAAGATATTTGTCTTTCTACCAGAATGATGGTGTTTATCTCCATCCACTCAAAAGTCCTCTTAACCCCCTGTTGGATCTGGGTTTTCTCCAAACAAGCAAACCAACCCCTCCCGCGTACTTGGAAGAACCCCTCTTACTGACACTTGTGTGAGCCGGACATCAACACTGAAAATACTACCTAGAAATGAACAAGGGTGAGCATCCGGGTGACAGGAGACAATCCTATCTACACATCTGAGACCCAAACATGTAGATTCTTAGCTTAAAAGAATAAAGGCATGAATCCTTGCTGGGTTTCTTAGATAAATGTGTCGCTTCCTACAGGTTTTTGATATTCTGCAAAGGGGTCCCAGGCAATGCCCCCACCTGCCTCAGAACACGCGTGAGCACCGAGACCCAGAGTGGGGCTCTCCCCCCGCCAGCCCCTCGCGCACACTAGCCGGCCCCCCGAGAGCCGCCGCCCTCCCCGGTGCCGCGGGAAGAAGCCCGAGGCCCCCAGCCCCTCAGGGACGCCGCTGGGCGTCTGGCGGGTGCGCCACGTGGGCCGCAGGGCTGCAGTGTGGGGGGAGGACGTGGCTCCCCTCCATGTGCTCACACTCCAGCCAGGGGAGTCGAGCAGTGGTCGCGAGCCTCTCCCTTAAAACACGGGGCCGTGTCTGTCCCACTGGACGGCCGTCTCGGGGGCTCCCAAAAACTTCGTTTTGCGGTATAGCTGGATACGAAAGATTCCGTGGCGGGGAGTCAAAGAACACGCAATGCCCACGATGGGTCCGTTTTTTAAAATCACAAGTAAACAGGAGTTAATGTGAGATGAATATTTTAAAAACTGTGCCACCACACAAAGCAAGGAAGTCTACGATTTCTTCCTGATGAATCTGCCAGAACCTAAGTATGAGTTTTTCCCGGGGCCCCTGTGTCTGGAGTCAACGGAAGGTCCCCCAGCCCCACGCGGTCCCCGCCGGACGGCGCCTCCTCACTGCGGGGACTTCAGGGCCTGTCTCTGGGTCCCGCCTGCAGGTGCGGGGAGCTGGGGGCCACTGGGGGGGAACAGACTCAGCTTGGGCTGCTGCAAAACCCCAAAGACAATGGGGGGACGGAATGTGCCCAACGCCCCTGAACCGTGCACTGAAAAATGATCAAAATGGTGAGCTTTATGTTGTGTGCATCTTACCACAATTATTATTTTTATTATTTTTTAGAGATTTTATTTATTTGAGAGGGAACACAAGCAGGGGGAGTGGGAGAGGAAGAAGCAGGCTCCTCGCTGAGCAGGGAGCCCGATGCGGGGCTCGATCCCAGGACCCTGGGATCATGACCTGAGCCGAAGGCAGACGCTTCACCGACTGAGCCACCCAGGCGCCCCTTTTACCACTATTTTTTTTTTAAATGTTTGGCTGCCAAAACCCTTTTGCTCACTTCAGATGAGGGTCCCCTTCCTTTCTCTACTTTTCAGGAGGTAAAAGTCGATTCCTAACCTCCGGCCTTGACTCTGGCAACCCAGCCTCTTCCTCCACGCTCCTGAATTCCCAGACGGCGCCTCCTTCTTTCTCAGCCCTTCCTGCCTCCCTGGTCTAGGCTGCCTTCTCCCAAACCTAACGGGGATCCCCCACAACCCCCCGATACCCTCACCAGGGCCCGCCTGCACACCTGTCCCCCCCCACGCTCTGACACTCACCCCTCCCCTCCCCAACTCAGCCACCACCCATCCTGCGAGCCCCTGCTGGCCTCCTTCACCCCGAACATGAATGCACCACTCGGGGTGTCACTCGGACCAATGCCAAGAGTCACCCCCTCCTTCTGACACCAACAAGACGCAATACTCCCTTGCTAGTTGTTCTGCTTCGGGCTCTTTGAAAATGTGGTGGAGACAATATTCAGGATGCTCTTTTGAAAATGGACACAGACTTTTATGAACATGATAGCACGCGATTCCTTCTATCAGCCTATATTTGTACCCAGTACAAATTCAAGTTCGTCTGGTTATCTCAGAAACACTCCAGTGGGTTTGGTTCAAACCAGGATCCCAACACCGTCCACACATTGCATCTGGCTCGGATTTCTCTTAGGTCTGGGTCTCTTGCTGGTTTTCTTAGATAAATGTGTCGCTTCCTACAGGTTTTTGATATTCTGCAAAGGGGTCCCAGGCAATGCCCCCATCTTTTTCCTACAGATGCATTTAACTTAATCAGGAAAATGTGAAAAGAGCAAGTGAGCAGGATTTTAAACAAAGGAACATATTGGGCAGGGACCTGAGGGCACCGCAGGTCATCCCCTTGCTGTTCGCAGACGTGCATCCTGTCCCTAGGAAGGTCACGAGGACCTCGGTGCACCCTGTTCAGGTGAACGATCATAGTCCATCACTCTCCCCGGATGCCGGGAGGTGGGGACGTTGTGTGTGGCTCGGACCAGGGGTCCAGACTGCTCTTGGGCCTTGCGGGCATCGCACGAGGTAGAGATGAATCCATGCGCCCCAGCGAGGTGGCCAAGGCCAGGGACCCTGGCTGTGTCACCAGTGGTTTGGGTTGTGCTCATTCATTCGATAAGAGCTGCTCAGTCTTTCCTCTGAAAGGAAATTCTACAGAACAGAATGTGGAAAATCCTCAAGAAGAAACGCATTAATCGGCCCCTTGGGGCTGGCCACCCAGGGACGCGCTTGGCCACCACCTCCAGGCTGGCTTCTTACAAAAGTTTTGGGACATCTGACTCATTATCTACTTTTTATTTTGGAGACACTGTAGATTTACGGAGAAGTCGTGGCAACCGCTTTACCGGTCTTTCCTAACACCCCAGGTCCCGAGCCCCTGGAAACCTCGCTAGGGCCTGCCCAGCCCGTGGCCCCAGAGACACACCTCCCGTCCCCCTGTGGTCCCCCTTCCCTGGCTCTTGATCTCCCTGAGCCTCACTCCCCGTGTTTTCCTCTGCGGATGGGGACCTCCCTCCCTCCATCCCCTTCCACAGGTGCAGCGTGGGAACCAGGCTCTCTCTAACCCAGACGTGGGGCAGTGCACATGGCCGAGGGCCGTCGGCCTGTCCACGGAGAGGGCCCAGCTGCTAACCCCGGGGACCGGGGACTGTCCGGTTCTGTGCTGTCACGTGTGTTCCCGGGAGCCAGACCGCGGAGCTCTGAGGCGCAGTCAGTCCCACGGGTCACCGTCCCCAGCAGGAGGGGACGCCCGCATGGCTTCTGTACCCGGCTGGGATCCCGCTTCCCAGCGAGACGGACAGCAGGTGGGAGGGCATGGGCCACACGTCCTGCTCCAGCCGACCTCTGTGACCGCAAGGAGCTGCCCAGCGTGGGCCCCAGCCTCAGCAAGTGCCCTGAACCAGAGCCCCCGAGCCCCGGGCCCGTGGCCAGCACTGGGCATCTGAGGATCTCCCTACACGGCATCGAGATCTCATAGACCTTCTGTCGTCTGTAAAGGGCACTGCCGTAACCTCCTCAACACCGGAGTCAGCACCATGCCTTCAGCACATGAAAGCCGGACCAACCATCTACACACGACCCTCCACGCTCCCATCTCTGTCGGAGTGAGAGCCAGAGTCCCTGCGAAGGCCCACAAGGTGCTGAGTGATGGGCTCCCCACCCCCACCCCCAGCGCACAGACTATTGTCTCTGATTCACCTCCCGCCACAGGGCCTTTGCACGTGCTGCCTCTGCAGCCTGGAAACTCCTCCCCCAGAATCCAAATGGATCCCACGCTCCCCTATTTCATGCCACCACCTGGGTATCACCTTTCAGTCCGATATCCTGAACCACCCTACATGCCAGCGCATGGTGCCCACACTCAGGCCCCTTGTCCCCCTCTGAGGCATCCACCACACCCAGGACCCTACACTGTCTACCTCTCCACTCCTCGAGAGGATGACCCTGTGGGCGCAGACCCTTTCCCCAGACGGCTCACCACCCTGTGCCCAGCACACAGAACGCGGCTGGCATGCAGGGGTCCTCTGCATACCTGTGGAGCCAATGAGCTGCTTGTTTCGTGAAAACAAGGAAGGGGGAGCGTCCTACGTCTTTGTTGGCGGGGAGGAGGCAGAATATCCCCATTTCCCACCGGAAGAACACAAGCTAAGACGCAGGTGAAGCCTCCGCACGAGTGTTCAGACGGAGGGTCGGGGGCTGTGCTTCCTCACCCGAAGCTCACACGGAAGGACCCAGAACTCCATCTGCAAAGCACCAGGAGTGAGCTGGGGCGGGGCAGCGGGGAGAGCAGGGGCCCTCCCACCCCTCCCCTGCAGCCTGCTTACAGCCCGCCCTCCCTTCCCCCCGTACATCGCTGTCCGGACGCCCACTGCACAGCTCAGAAGCACAGATGTCCCCGAATCTTCTCCAGAGAAGTGTCTCCCAAGAATCCATGAAGCAAGGGCTGGGGAGGAGGATGCCCCCATCTGCCCATGTGCGGTCCGGATCCGGCTGCCCACCTCCAGCCCCCAGCTCTGTACCCCCCGGGATGTCTCGGCATCACACAGCACATGCCTGGGGTCCCGGTCCAGTGGGCACACACGTCCACGGCCCCGTGACAACCCCTCTCGGACGAGACACAGGAAGAGTCGTTGCCACATCCTCCCACTGACCGGCTCTGATGCCACAGACGGGGGGAGGGGGGCGGGCAAGCAAACCCTCACTCTTATCTACAAATGGAAACCAAGCCCAAAAATCTCCTCCAGCAGGGACGACCCCAGGAGGAGCCACGGGGACGGGCCGCAGCCCCTCCGCCCCCGGGCCCCACCTGCAGGCTCGCCATCCCAGGACAGAGGCTGGGCTCAGCAGCACCTCCCCTCTGCCTTCAGGGCCCCGTCCCAGGTCCTGGATGCGGCGCCCGGACAGCAGAGGGCTCGCCCCTGAGGACAAGACAGCCCCCTGCAGAAGGAGGGAGGGCACCTGATCCTGCCCCCGCCGCACCACGTCGGCCACCTGCTGGGTCCCCGCCCGGCGGCCTCGACGGCTGCAGGTGGGGGGTCATGGCCCCGTGCTGCCGACATGACAGGATACCTGCTCCTGGGTATGCGGTCGCCAGAACCAGGGATTAGCTGTTACGCTTACACACTTACACACTTGGTAATCTTTTCTAGTTATGGACAGTCCTGTTTAGGAATTCATCATTGGAGGGAAGGGTTTTTTTTTCCCATCTGGGAGAAATGACTTTAATAGGCCTTTTGTTTAAATACAAAGGTAAAGCCAAATTCCTGTTCCACAATGAGAAAGTTCAACTAACCAGAGCAAAGCCACATAATAAGATCAGCACACACGCTCACTACGTGTCAGGTACAAATCCAAGCATGGCACCCTTAGGACCCATTAAACCTCCTAGCGATCCCATTTAAGAGACGGGAAAGCGGAGGCACAGAGTGGGGGAGTAACTTGCTCAAGATCACATAGCAAGTGAGCAGCAGAGTCTGGATTCAAACCCAGAAAGTCTGGCTCCAAAGTCTGAGGCATTGACGACGACGCCGAATCACCCTCTAGCTCGCAAGGAGAGAAGCGGGAATCTGGCCACGTGAAAATCTACCAATTTGCAAGCGTTGGAGATCATCTTTTTAAAAAAATCCAAACACGGACTCTGACAAAACTCATCAAGGATATCTCAACAAATTAAAGAAACTGGATTTTAACTGGGAAAACAATCACTAAGGAGGCTGTACTGTCGGGGCCTATTCCTTGCTCGTGGGCAGCCTCCGATGCAGGGTCCTGCTCCGTGTCCTGCCCATAGTCTCACTTCCGCGATCCCCGTGGGACAGAGGCCCCCGCCGGCTCCCCTGCCATCTCACCCGTCAGAACACGACCTGGTACAGGGAGCCAGCAGCCGACCCCCAGCTCGGTCGTGCTTGACCAAAGCTGACTGTTTCTCCTGTTAGCCCACGTAGGAGTGGGCGTGTGTCCAATTCTGCCACTGAGACATTAGGGAAAGTCTCCAGGGGCAGGGCTGGGGAGGCCTGGACATTTAGTAAAATGGGACATGGAGGAAAATCCTCCCCGTTCTTCTCTGTTCTGTGGACACTGTGTAACAGTCTGTGCCTGGATCCCTGGCAGCCATCTTGTGACCATGAGGAGCCTGAGATACGGACTCAGAGAATTAACCACGTCTGAACAGTCCTGTCTCCAAATTTCTTATTCTGTGGAATCCTAAATCTTCCTTCTTCAAGCCATTTCAACTGGGTTTTCTGTTCCTGCAGCCACGAGCATCCTGAACCATATACTGGTTCTGCCTCCTTCCACGAGGAGCCTTCCAGGGCCTTCCTGAGCCTCACCTGCTGGCGCCTCCACGAACTAATGGAGCGGGGGGTTGGAGGTCAACTCTTCCAATCCCCACATTTTCAGAGGAGGAAGCTGGACCTGCGGGTTTGAACGTACCCATAATCACCTAGCAGGTAAGTGGCAAAGGCCTGGTGTGGAGCCTCCCCCCGGACATCCCAATTTCAGATGTGCAAAGTGTCGGGCTACCAACAAGATCACTGGCGTGTGTGACAAAAGTGAAGGCCAGTGGAAACAGTGAGTGAGCCCTAAGGTCCTGCCTCCCAACACCTGTTGGGCTGGAAATGGCGGGTGACAGATCGCAGGCACGGGGTTTGCAGAACAGACGGCAGAAGCCATAAACAGACCCCTCCTGTGCCGTCCCGTCTGTCCTGTCCCCTCGGCCTGAGCACCCTCTGTGTGCTGATGGCTTCCCGATCTAGGCCACCCGCCCTCTCCCAAGCTCCGGTCTCTAGGCCAGCTTAGTTTCTTGACTCCATGTTTAACAGGGACCTCAGACTCGCCGCTGACAAAGCACGGCTCTCGGTTACTGGCCACCGAGCATCCCCTCCCCGCTGCCCCTCAGAGCAGAAGGCGCCTCCACTCAGCCGTCTGCTTGGGCCAAGCACCTGGCCAGCAGCCCTGCTTCCGTCTGTCCCAGCCGGGGCCCCCACAAGAAACAGACCTTATAACAGTTCACGCAAGGAGATGTTTCAGAAAGGGCCCCTCTCAGAGATAAGGGCAGGACGCACACAGATGCTGCGAGCCAGGGGGTGCAGAGACCGGCGGGGAATCGCAGAGTTCTCAGAGGCCAGGGAAGCTGGGGTCCCTGCGTGGTGGGAACTGTGATCAGGATGTGACGACCCCGCTGCTGTGGTTTGAATGTGTGTGTCCCCCAAACTCTCATCTTGAAATCCTAACACCTGGTGTGACGATGTTAGGTGGTGAGCCTTTGGGAGGTGATGGGGTCATGAGGGTGGAGCCCCCATGAATGGGATTTGTGCCCTCACGTGAGACCCACAGAGCCCCCGCCCTCCTGCCACATGAGGACACAGGGAAGTCTGCCCCTGGGAGGAAGGCCCTCACCCTCTGGTGCCAGCAGCCTGATCTCGGCCGTCCAACCTCCAGAGCTGGGAACAACACGTGTCGGTCATGTGTGTCTGTGGTCCTTTGTTACTAACAAGCTCCACTAACAGAGACGTACGTGGTCCTGAAGAAAGGTCGGGACGGTGAACACACACCCCACCTGTCTCCTCCTCCTCGTGCTCCCCATCCGTCAACCAGGCCAGAAATCAGAGGGCGAGCACCTGGGTGATGTGGTCCGAGGGGTCAGCCTCCGGGACGTGGGGCAAGAGGAGGGCGGAGAAGGGGAGAGGTGGCAGGGGGACTGTGTGCATGCATGCACACCCTGCCTAACATGGCACCTCGCCCACCATGGAACCTACCACGGGGGGCCCAGGGGGGCCTGAGAACAGCCTGAGCTCTGACAACACCCCCACTCCGTTCAGATTCATCAGCAGACAAGGGACGCTCTCCTGGCTGGGGGTGGTCCGGCCACCTCCGTGAAATCACTGGCTGGGCGCTCACCTACGCGGACAAAGGGACAACCCTTAGGAAGGCAGGCTTGAAACACAAACAGGAAGTAAAGAAACAGAACCGACCAGCGATACCAGGACGGGCACAGCACAGAGGGAGTTCGCCCAGATCTAGACGCAAGTCAGGCCGCAAAAAGACAAAGCGAGGAAGGAACCGACAAAGCAGAATCAGCCTCGGGGAGGGCCGGCACGCAAAGCTAAGTACTGCAGCCATATGGGTAACACGTTATCTGAAACCTCCGGTCTTGAACAACACACTGTAAGGGGTGTGAAGCAACGTTAAGGTGCGTTCTGATAAAACAAAGGAAATTTTCCTTTTCTTTTTTTTAAAGATTTTATTTTTAAGTCATCTCTACACCCACGTGAGGCTCGAACTCACAACCCCGAGATCAAGAGTCGCACGCTCCTCAGACTGAGCCGGCCGGGCATCCCCAAAGGAAATTTTCAACTTTAGGTTTGTGGGCCCTCCTCCTGGGTCCCCGGGGAAGCGGTACGTTAACGTCTACCGAAATCAGAAGGACTGCACCACACTTCAAAGCAGGGGCTCTACATTTGCAACGACGTGGATGGAACTGGAGGGTATTATGCTGAGCGAAATAAGTCAAACAGAGAAAGACATGTATCATATGACCTCACTGATATGAGGAATTCTTAATCTCAGGAAACAAACTGAGGGTTGCTGGAGTGGGGGGTGGGGTGGGAGGGATGGGGTGACTGGGTGACGGACACTGGGGAGGGTATGTGTTCTGGTAAGCGCTGTGAATTGTGCAAGACTGTTGAATCTCAGATCTGTACCTCTGAAACAAATAATGCAATATATGTTAAGAAAGAAAAAAAGAAGAAGAAGAATGTAGCAGGAGGGGAAGAATGAAGGGGGGGAAATCGGAGGGGGAGAAGAACCATGAGAGACGATGGACTCTGAAAAACAAACTGAGGGTTCTAGAGGGGAGGGGGGTGGGAGGATGGGTTAGCCTGGTGATGGGTATTGAGGAGGGCACGTTCTGCATGGAGCACTGGGTGTTATGCACAAACAATGAATCATGGAACACTATATCTAAAACTAATGATGTAATGTATGGGGATTAACATAACAATAAAAAAAATTAAAAAAAAAAAAAAAAAACAAAAACAAAGCAGGGGCTCTAGTTCTACCCTGGGCACACATTGAACATCTGCTTCATTAGCAAATAACCTTAAAAAAAAAAAAAAAACTCAAACATAAAAGAGAAGTGTAAAACCTCCATAAGTTTCCAAAAGATGGAGCCACGTGGCCTCACATACTAAACACACAAGACGGTCTGTAACTCTCTGGAATGTCCTTCACCACGATGATTTGTAACTTTATGTTAAAAACAAAACGTACATTGGGGCGCCTGGGTGGCTCAGTCGTTAAGCGTCTGCCTTCAGCTCAGGTCATGATCCCAGCGTCCTGGGATCGAGCCCCGCATTGGGCTCCCTGCTCGGAGGGAAGCCTGCTTCTCCCTCTCCCACTCCCCTGCTTGTGTTCCCTCTCTCGCTGTGTCTCTCTCTGTCAAATAAATAAATAAAATCTTTAAAAAAATAAAAAATAAAAATAAAAAAATAAAAAATAAAAACAAAACATACATAACCCCGCTCCAAATGCTCCTTCCCCAGAGCACTTTCTCCTTTATGAAGATTGTATATCCTGGGCAGCTATCCTAACCGGGGCTTGAATACAACTCCTTTCCTTTCTCTTTACAATTTTTTTTAAAGGTTCATTCATTTTATGTCGACAGGTCCCTACTCAGGAAAAAAGTGGTGGATAGAGACTCTGTGTCCTCAGACGTTCAGTGTGCAAAGACTCGAGGCAGCTGTTATGTATGTAACCAAAGAACTAAAGGAAACCATCCTTAGTAATGAATCAAGAGATTCTCAAGTAGATGGAAATACGTATTTTTAAAAAAAAGATCCAGATGAAAATTCCAGAGTTGAAAAGTGCAGCTACAGTGATGAACAGATTTGCTCCGTGGTGGATTTCAGGAGTAAAGAATCCGAGCACCCGAAGTGAGATCAGTAGACGTTATCCAATACGAAGAACAGAAGAAAAAATACGGAAGAGAATGAACAGAATCTCAGAGACGGGGGGAGAGCAACAAGAATATCAAGATACCTGTAAGGGGAGTCCCAGAAGGAGAGAAGGGCAGGGGCCGGAGGAAATATTTGAAGACATAATGGATGGCCAAAAACTTCCCAAATTTGATGAAAAACAAAATATACAGAGGTCTAGGGGCGCCTGGGTGGCTCAGTCCGTTAAGCGGCTGCTTTCGGCTCAGGTCATGATCCTGGGGTCTTGGGATCGAGCCCCGCATCCGGCTCCCTGCTCAGCGGAGAGCCTGTTTCTCCCTCTCCATCTGCCTGTCACTCTGCCTACTTGTGCTCTCTGTCAAATAAATAAATAAAATCTTTAAAAATATATATATATATATACAGAGGTCTATCTATACCGAGGCACATGCTGGTCGAGCTCTCAGAAGACAAGGAGAATCGTGACAGTAGAAAGAAAGAAGGGACGCACCGTAGGTACTGTTAGGGGCCACAGGATAACGGCCGCGGGGCTCGGTGGGGGCAGGAGGCCGTGGAGGGATGACCTCAAAGGGCGCGAGAAGACTGTGAACCAGGAGTTCACGGTCCACACAGTACCCTTCAAAACTGAGGATGAAACAGAGATGTTCCCGCATAAAGTCCAAGAACATGCTTCTACCAGACCTGTCTTCCCAGAAACACCAAAGGAGGTCCTGTGAGCTGAAAGCAAGAGACTCGGCAGTGATGAGGGTCTGTAGGAAGAATCCCAGCACCAGAAATGGTCGAGCCAGGTGCAAACATCAAAGGCACGGTAGGTACATCTTCCTCTTTTCTTAATGCCTCTGAAAGACGCAAGTTGCGTACAAACAGTAATTTTGTCCAGATTATACAAAGAGCTCTTATGATTCAAAAATAAGAAGCCATCCACATTTTTAAAATGTGCCAAAGGTTTGAGTGGCTATTTCACGAAGAGAGGCCTATGAATGACGAGTAAGCCCATGAAAAGGTGTCCCTCTCCATGAGCCAGTGGGGAAAATGCAGAGTAAAACCGCGGGGAGACAGCACATGGCACCGTCGAGCGAAGCTACAAGAAAAAGACAGACGGCGCCGAGTGTTGTCGAGGATGTGGAGTCTGGGGTCCCTGCACATTGGTTGCTTGGGGGACAGGGAAATGGTGTTACAGTGGGACAAACGGCTTGGCAGTTTCGTAAAGTTACAGGTTCATGCGACCCAGGAGCATCCCCAAGAGAAATGGCACCGTGTGTCTGCAGACGTGGACGCCCGCGAAGCTCAGGCAGCGCGGCTCACGATGGCTAGACCTGCGGTGAGCGGATACACGAGGCGTGGTTTACACTAAAGACAATAGAAAAGAACAAAGTAGGGATTCGTGGTGCCGAAGGGCCAGACCTCACTAGCGGGACGTTGAGGGGAATCAGCTGGACTGACTCGGGGTGCACAGAATGGCCAGAGAAGCCGGATCACAGACAGAAGGCCTTCTGCAGGCTTCCCGGCGCTGCGTGCGTGCGTGCGAAATGGCCTGAACTGGACGGTGCGTGGTTACACAAGCCTATAAATGTACTGAAAACCACAGAACTCTACCGCTGCGACAGATGAACTCACGGCAGATTAGACCTCGAGAAGCACCTGCAGAAAACACGACGGTGGGCGGGCACTCTGCAGCCCCCCGAGCAGCTGCGGCCCGCGAAGCCCAGAGGACGCGGGCGGGCGCTGGGGCTGCCTGGGCTGGGTCCCCGCCCCACCAGACCAAACCAGCCCGGCTCGGAGCCCCCAGACAGCGAGCCCCAGCACCCGGGGGCAGGCGGCGCGGAGGCCACCCCACGCCACCCCCCACTTCTGCCCGAGCCCCACTCTGCCTCAGAGGCCACCTGCGCCGGGAGCCCCGCTGTGCCCTCGGGCGGGCCTCGCGGCCCCGGGCGCCCAGCGGGAAGCGAGGGACACGCAGAGGCTGTGTGCGTGTGCGCGCGACTCCGGCCGCAGCTTCTGTGCCCACCCCGGCCTGAGGTCCTGGGAGGTTCCCAGCGCCCCACCCCCCTCCTCTGTCTTGGAGGGGCCCGAGGTCACGCCCAGGTCAGACCTCTCCAGCACTCCAGGCAGCCTTTTCTGGAACTTACCCCGTGCGAAGTCAAGGCCCGAGCCGCCTTCTGTGGTTTAGGAGCCCGCCTCCTCCCCTGCAGTGGCCCCAGTCCGAGGGGGGGACGGAGGCCGCCAGGCTGTCCGCGGCCCTGAGGTCAAGGTGGAGGGTGGCCGGGCCTGCTGGCTCCAGGTGCACGGGCTGCCACGGCGGGCCCCACCGGTGGGCTCTGCCGCGGTCAGCCCTCAGCCCTGCCTCGTCCCCCCTGCACCGTGCACACGGCCCAGGCTAACAGAGGGAGCAGCGGGACCAGCCAAGCACAGGGTGGCCTGGGGGCCACCGTTTCCCCTCTGTGCTGGCCGGGGGCCCAGCCCGCAGCCCCCCGCCACGGCCCGCGGCCGGCCTCCAGCTGCTGGGCAGCCCGGCGGGTGGGAACCCCGTCCCAGGTGAATCCTGTTGTAAGCTCGTGGGAGGGCGTGACCTGAGGTGCAGTGAAGTGAACAGACCCCTGGCAGAGGTCACAGAGAGGACACGACCCCGGCTGACCCGCGGCTGGCCCCTCACACTCCCGTCCTTGGGGTGGGGCTGCCCTTTCCCACGGTGGGAGCGCGTTTCCAGGCTGCACCTTGAGGGGCATGTGGTGCTGAGACCCTGTGGACGGTGCAGGGACCCCGCTGAGGCCTCCCCGTGAACCCCAAGGTGCTGGCGGGCGGGGCCCAAGCCTGCTCGTCTGCCGCCCCAGAGGAGCTGGATGGGAGCTCCCCGTTGTCCGCCCGTCTGGGGCCTCCTGCCTGCTTCTCGGCCTCTCCCTGCCCTCGGAGCGGGCGGGTTCCAGACTTCACCCGGGGAGCTCGTGAGGGTTCACACTAACAAAATTCATGACTTTATCATCTGAACTACATATAAAAAGTATAAACGAAGGAGCTAACTTACTGCACGTGTGTACCAAGATTGCGGTTTGAAGGGAGACTCACTGTGGAAGGGGCATCGGGACAGGGATGAATGTATGGGAGCCGAGCTCCAGGCAGGACCTGCTCGCTCCAGGACGGAGTTCTCTTCCTTTTTTAGAATTCTGGCTTTTGAACATCACTTTCCAATATGGTTAGAATTTAAGGGTTGTGAATTTAGGAAATCCCACTTAAGAAAAATTCTGAAAGAGGATTAAGCAATGAAAGAGGATAAACAGCTCAGCGCACCGGGGGCGGGAGGACTCCCCCCACAACCCCATTAATAAAGGAGAATCTGTCGAGTGGACATAAGCAGTGGAAGCCAGTGACTCTGAGATGTAACCCACGTCCCCTGAATTAGCATTTGTTGTGAGCCGCCGGAACTCAGATGGGCTCGAGACACGGGCCACAGAGGCTCATAATAACAACACAAATAACCAAAACCTATCAACACCCCTACATCATTCACTCACATTATGATACAAAAAAAAAGGCCACAGGTAAGAGTAATTTTCTTAGAACAATTTATTAATGGGTATGCAATAAAGTATGTCCCCAAAAATCTTTCCAGAAATGACAAGACAGAAAGTAAATTGGTTTTCAGTTCTCTGGCAGTTTTTTTAAATGTAAACATAAAACATTTGAAGAAATGATAAAAAGTAACAAGTGAACCTGTAAATATATTTTTAAAAATCTGATCTCAAACAGGTGCTTGAGGCTGACACATACAGACGTGCTATTTAATGACTGACTTAAATATTTATCTAAACAGAAATCAAAAGGCATTTCCATAACTTCAACGACAAAAGCACACATTCAGTAAGGCCTTCAGATGAAAGGAGAATGACCTGGAGCCGGAGCTGGAGGAGAACGGGGGCCGGACGGACACACAGACATAAGGACACAAACAGGAGCACAAGAGCTACACTAGTACAAGCATGATCGCTCAGTATTTAAACACCCCTCCAGGCGAGTCTCCGACGTAGGCAAGGTCAGGGAGCACACCCCACTGACAGGCCATTTCAAGATCTTTAAGAACACATGACAGCCAGCAGGCTCCTCTCGTAATTCTGAGGACGCACAGGTGACCGGCCAGCAAACGACATGCATCCGTTCACGTGAGTCTCAGCTAGGCCGCTGGATGCATAAATTAGGAACGAGTGGAATTCATAATTGGATTACATACAGAACACAGTTTCCAAACTGCTCAATATCATTCACACCTACTGTGCGGAATCAAACGTCCCCCTCCGTTTCCAAACCACCGTCGGAACACAGGTGTGTGCTTACACAATCGCGGATAGCGGTAACCAGTTTGTGACATTTCGAACATCCTTCACATTTATTTACAATTTCACTAGCTTTCTTCGAAATGTCCACTCACTAGTGAGATCCCATACATTTTACAAGCCAAAAAATAAACCATATTATTATACTAAAAAACATGAATGAGCAATAAAATGTTTAACTATAGATTCCTATAAACTTTGGTAATTCACTTTTGAAGTTCAGCAGAATAGTAAGTACTTAACAAGAGCATTTAAGGACCCTGTACAACAGTTTACATTTAGAAGAATTAACGTCTGGAAATAATTGCCATGAGTTTAGAAAGTACTGACTCTTGGTCTTCTCACCACCTAAACTCAGGCCTCATCAATGTAAACAAGGACGCACAGACCTTATTTCCAACGAACAAGCAAGAGGCCGTGGCCTTTCACAGCGCAGGATCTGATGTCTGAGTTCGGGCCGTGGAGATGAGCACAGAACGGGGACTGTCCTGGAGGGGTCAGGGTCAGGTGCACTGGAACCTCACAAATCAGTATCAACAAGGCACTTGAAAGGCTTTCCGGGGGCTTTGCAGCCGACGTGTGCTTTGCCAAAGGTAAACTGTAAACAACTGTGCAAAGCTGGTTCTATTAATATTACGAGTACTCTTTCAAAAGGCAATACTCAATATATAAAAATGGAGTAAATTAAGATGTTAATATATTAAACAATTTATAAACATTTAAAATTATAGATATCTTACAAAACAGCTTCTGTGACGATAAACGTTTTTGTTGCAAACACCAAACAAACACGAATTAAACACAGTACAAAACCGTCTCTTAATTAGCATGTTAGCTGAGAGGGGGTGGGGGAGGAAAGCTCAGACCTGAAATCTAATAGCTTCCTAACATAAAGTATTCCTAATTAAACTTCACATGTATTTTTAACACTGAAATATAAAAAAAAATTGAAATTTTCAATAATTCCTTATTTTAAGGCCACTGAAGTAAGTTTCACATTGTTACATTTTGGTGATGTGCTGTTCCGAGTCCAGGGACGTTGGGGTAACTGGGCACGCCCATCCCGCTCACAGACCCTCCCTGCACGATGCATCCCGTCGAGATTTCCCCTCGCCTTCACTAAGAAAAGATCAGCACCCAGCGCCATATGTCACAGCGCCTGGGGCTCAGGCAAGGAACGGGAGGCGCGGACCTGCTGCAGCTGTGGTCTGGCTCCAAGGAGAGTGGCCCTCAGGACATCGTCGCTATGACAGCGTTGTTGCGAGGACAATTCCAAGGATCACAAGCAAAACAATTACACAAATAACAATGAACATCATTTTCTGCAAGATAAAGAAAAACATTAATTTGCAAGGTATCAAAAGAAAGAAATCACTAATGTCATTTCTTAACAAAATCTGAGAGTTTAAAATACGAGTCTTACAGGTCACAGAAAAGGGAGGGGTGGGGAAGGAAAGCTCCACCGGCAGGGCTCTGCGTTACGCACACGTGTCTATTAAATTAAGGGGATGTAGTTAAACGAGGTGTTACGACGACGACGACTTGCTCTGGAGGGAAAGGCAGTCCACTTGGCACCGTGTGGGTCCTTCACGAACGCTCTCTACGATCATACTGCAATGACAAGCTGCTATTCCTCGGACGTCCTGCGCGTCTTCTCAAAACTTTAAATGACTCTCGTTTGCTGACATCCTACTTGCCCGTGTCTTCACACTGAGGTGTGTGCACGTGTGTGAGAAACCGTACGCCGCTGACCCGTCTTCCGCCGCACCCCCAGCCAGAGACCGGCAACGAGCACAGCTGGCTTTGCTTCTCAGCCAACAAGCATCCCTGCACAGCTGGAGCTAAACCACCTTTGGCTTAAGGCGTCTGGTCCGGTCCAGGGGACCTGCCCGGCGGAGGAGGACTGGATGAAAGGCACCGGGCCCCGCACGACCCGGAGTTCTCTTTGCAGACGGCAGCCTCCTCACCTGCCCCGCCGCAGAGCGCGCGCAGGCCACAGGGCCCCGGAGAAACCCGCCAGGGGAGCCGGCACCGGCCTGCAGCGGCTCCATCCCCACCGCGGCCCCAACGCTCAGCGGCCAGGCCCTGGGGCAGCTCCGTCAGGCACAGGGGAGGGAGCGCCGCCTTCAGGCCCCCTCCGTCAGACCCGCGCGCGCTCCTGGCGTGAGCACTGTGGCCCCGAGAACTCCGCTCAGCACCTTGATCTGAGGACAGCCTCTTCCTCAGGCCTGCGGTACCTTCGTCCTTCCCGTGGGCCACCACCCTTCAGCTCCAGTGCTGCCACCTGGGGTCCCTGGGAGAGGCGGCCACCCTGCACGTGAGCTCTTTCCGCGCCCCGGGGGCTGGCTCTGCGCATGTGTGTCCTTCCTTCCCCACTGGCTTGCGGGCGTGCTCCCCTGAATTCCATGACAGCTGGCCTCCTGCACCCCAGATGCCACAGCCGTTCTCGTCTAACACCCTGCTAACAGCTCAAACCAAACGCGTGCCCTCCTCTCAGTGGGCAGAGCGCACCCCGGGGCGCCAACCCTGTTCTGAGTTACATCAGAACATCCTGTTCCGAGTTATAAAGAACCCCGGGCAGGGCACGCTCTGCCTGTCTCCTCGGACAGGAAATCAAGCGTCCCACCCAGGCTGCAGGGCTGTGGGGACTCGGATTACCTCCACAAGGTGCCCACAGTCCGGTGCCGGGCCTACCGGAGGGCTCTGCCGAACACAGAGATTACAGCAACCAGGGCCGCTGACAGAGCTACAGTTATCAACCACTGCATTTGTACAAACGGAGTAATTGTTGGTGTGCACTTTGGTGTGTTTTTATTAACGAGGATTGTTCTGTGTTCTTTTTTAAAGACCTTAGGGTAAACCGGGCATCTGGGCCCAGCACCCACGATAAGCCCGCTGCTCCCCCAAAAATCACACTGAAAAACCTGCTTGTACTCAATGGCATTACCAAACGGCATCCCTGGGTCCAATTTAAAGATTAACTTTAAAATCTTTAGTGTAACCACATTCAAGCAACCATATTATGACCACCACGAAAAATTAAGAAAATACGTGTATTTAAAGCAATTATAAAAATATTTTTAAATGCAATTACATTAGCGAAGAAAAATCACAGACACCATGTTTTCCAGCAGAGCTAACAGGACAGCATCGTGAAGATCATATAAACGTCCAAATAAAGAGTGCTAAGGCTCCTTCCTTCTAAAGAACGACCTTCCACCAACGCAGCGGCCGGAGCCTATTCTGAAACAACTTCCCGAGTGATCGAGTGTTGCGGGGACCGCGCCCACTTCTCCCCGCCGACCACCACGCTGCGCGGGCTCAGGGCCGCCGGCTCCCGCTGGGACGGAGCTCAGGCCCGCGGCACACGGGCCTCCTGACTCGTGTCTGTCACGTGTCTGAGCTCGCTCTCCCGGCCGCAGAGGGGGCTCCCCCGGGACCACCCGGCAGCACCCGGCCGGCGGCCCTCAGAAGGACCAGGCCGACCGGCCCGGGACGAGGGGTGCAGCACACCAGCCGGCCCTCCAGCCGGAGCGCTCAGCGGGGCGGAGGCTCCCAAACGCACAGGAGACCAGAGGGAAAACACAGAATGCACTGAAGGTTGGAGAAAGGTGAACACAGTAAACAAAAATAAGACACTTTATCACTAACTGTCTGTTCTCCTCGGCGGGGGTGGGAAAACCACGTGCAGCCAACTCAGGGCCGCCAGCAAGACGAGGGGCTTTCCTGGAGAGCTCTGCCCCGACCCCAGGCCCCCAGGACCCCCGCCAGGACCCCCAGGGAGATCTCACAAAGCAACCTTCAGCTGTTGCAGTTACTCCCAAAGGCACACGAAAGCATTAAGTGCCTCGGGGCTGTGGCCACCACCCGCCACCCGGAGTGCGGGCGCCTGAGGGAGGGGGGCCCCCCACACTGCACGCAGCCTGAACGGCCACGTGAGGAGGAGGCCTCCGGTGAACGATGCCCCACCTGCAGCCTGCGAACGCCCAGTGCACGCGGCAGCCGGGCACGGCCACCCCGGGCGACAGGCCGCCCCGCCCCCCCGCCGGCGGGCCGCTAGGACGGTTAAGCCCGTTAAGAGCGGGCGCGCGTGACCTCTGGCTAACGGGGAAGTCAGTCCGCGGATGAGCGGTTACTTACTGCCGCCTGGCAGGGGCACGGACGTGATCCACACCCTCACTTGCCAACTGATAAACCAGTAATTAGGGCAATTACGGCCGCCAGGGCCGCGGACACAGCTACAATTACCCACTTTTTCTGTCAAAGGAAAGCAGGCCGATTACGCGATGGTAATTTCCTACCACATTAGAAGACATCATTCACTGAAAATAAAACAATCCCCAGGAAGCTGCTGCAAAATCTAAGTCACAGAAACCCAAGCAGCCGGACAAGGACACCCGGGAAATGCGGACAGAGCTTTCTTGTGCTGAGTCAGAACTTAATGCCGTCGTGTCGCTGTTTTCTGAGAAGAGCTTTGCTCACACGCACGCGGGGTTCAGGTAAGGACGTCACAGCCCCTTCACGAAGCTTCAAGGCGGCGGCCCCACGGCAGCCGCAGTCCGGTCCCGGTGATGCGCTTCTTCCTCCAACCCAGAGAACTGGCAAGCAAGCCCAGCGAGGAGCCAAGGGTTCGCTGCACAGAATGTGTGACCAACGGCTTCTAGAAGTCCAGTCCCCTTAGCTTTACACCCCCTCCAGATAATGGCCAAGACACAGCAGCCTCTGGAGAAACGTGGGGTCACGGAATACAAAGGGTCACAGTCACCACCCTTACCTGCACAACCTTTAACTGCTCAGCAAAAATAATCACTTCAGTTTTAAAGTGAAATAAGAACTTAAGGAATTACTTATTTCTTGGACCACCTGGTAAGGAAGGTACATCAACATACTACACTCAAAGTCAAATAAAGAGAAGAATGCACTTTAATTCTTAAAACCAAACTCACCCTTCTAGCTTTGCTGTGATATTTAATAGCTTTCTTCGTTTCTTCCTTAGCGTGCTCTACGTAGTCTGCGGCGTTCATCACGTTTTTTTCTATGTTGTTGATCATTTCGCCCTTAAAACAGAAAGTTCCAGGCTCAGAGGACATTTTCAAAAGACCTGAGTGCGTATCTTACGACGGCCACGGAGCACCGAGAAAGTCTGCACGTGGACATAATGTGCACGTAACAGACACCAAATGTTTTTCATGTTTACAAACAGAGGAGGACACTAAACATGCCAAGACAAAGCCATCAAAGTGCACATTTCATGAAGAATGAACAGGGATGAGAGGGGTGGGCGACAGGCTGCCGAGAGGCGCGTCAGGTACCTCCTGAGCTGCGCCCGCGTACGTGCGCTCCCGGGGAAGGGGCGGGCAGCCAACGCCTTCCCGGCGCGCACATACACACGATGTACAACATCGTTTCTAACGGGCGGAACCTGTCGTGCTTTCTTTCGAACACCAGAAAACCAAGACCAGCGTATGTCTGACGCTGAGCTGACGAGACTCGGGAAGAGCGTGGCGTGAGGCGAGTGCAGGGAGGTGTGAGGGGAGAGGCCACAGCCCCTGGCTCTCCGTCCACGGCACACACACCCCGCAGCAGCGACAGAAGCCGTGGAGAACGGCGCACCGTCACCTCCCGCCTCCACAGACCCGAGCTCGCCCGTGGCTCCGACGGCGCACGCCGTCTGATGGGAGCCGACAGCATGCATTGGACACAGAGCTAAGAACACAGCCCTTGTCCTAACGGAGCTTAACGCGACACATCTGGTGTAGAACCGTCACGATTAAAGTCTAAGGTACTCGAAAATCTTTCATAATCACAGAAACAACGTAGGGTCCCTACTGCCGAGCGGCTCCCTTCGGAACGCTCCCTGAAAATTCGAAGCTGGCAGACTCCCGGCGTGGGAAGGCAAGGGCTCCGCCCAGGCCAACAAGAGCGAGCCCCCCGCCCGCTGCCCCGGGGCTGTTGGGTTCTCCCACCAATCACACAGTATCCGAGCTTTCCAGTTTATGATACACGTCCTCAAAATAAAGTGCTCTTCAAAAGGTCGGTGATACACATGGAGAATGAATCCCGTACAAGGATGGACTTCCTGTCATCCCTCACACAATCCAGAAACTTCTCACCAGACTGCTCCTGCCAGAGCAGGTCCTGAAACCAGCCTTCAGGGCCGTGAGGACGCGATCTACCGAAGATGTGTGACACCGACCCTCCCACGGCACGGGCGTCACCCGAATCCTAACCCCTGAATCAATGAGCGGCCGTGTGCAGGCCTCGCTCCCTACTGGAAACATCCCGGAGGGCCTGATTCAGGTCCCAGGAGTCAGATCACACCAGCCTGTATTTGACACTGGATTTTATATTTTGTGAGGAATTGTCTACATTCCTTCCATCCTCTCCCAGGGGAACCTCCACACCCTCCCCGCCTGCATCACTGGACAAACCAAGAACCACCACCACGCAGTGACCACAGGCTTCTAGCTGTGTCACGGACGGTACCCTAAATTGAGGGCTTATTCTTTTAAATGTTTCTCCCAATTATCATTCTAATACATGCTCCTTGTAGAACACTTGAAAACACATGTATTTTAGAGAAAAACATTAAAATCCCCCACAGTCCCACTGCTGTTTTACTTGGTAGATTTCTTTCCTTCTGCGAACACTGTTCTACGGAGCCGAGTTCATGCCATATACGTACACGCATGTGCGGGATACAGAACTGTGCTTATAGAGGGGGATGTACACACGTGAGACTCTCTATCTCCCTGTTCGCTTACAGGTCCAGCACAGTATTTGTACGTCTCACTAGAAATCTCCCTGAACGACAGTCTGCCTGTGGCGGCCTAGTGGGCTGTCCTGTGGACACACAGAACTTAAGGAAGCCGGCCCCTCACTGTTGGAAGTTGACGCTATTGCCAGCATCCCTGTCTCACAGTAACACCGTAATCAACTTCTGAATTTTGAGACTGGATCCAAAATGCTGGCTTCCTCGGCTACGCGGGAATCTGAGAGGAGACTTCACAAATGCCTGCTGTCCGTTTGGAGATGGGGAGATGTGTGCAGTTACCTGGGTCTCCACGAACATGGCCATGTCCGTGAACATTTCATGCAGCTCCCGGATGCTGGTCTCCAGCTTCATGATGTCCTTGTGACGAGACTCAATTTCATTGAGAGCTTGTCTAGTAATTTGTGAATCTGATATAATCTTTGAAAAACAAACACAAAAAAGAAATACTGATGAACTCAGGGCCGCTTTGGGAGTGAGGCGCAGGCAGGGACATGTGGGCGCGCGGCCGCGGCCTCCCGGACGCTCACGTCTGCCGTGAAGACAGAAGGGCCCCCGGTCTCCAGCATTTCCTCCAGCTCATCATCCGTCGTGGTTCTTCCAGCTGCAAGACGAACACAAAGTCCACTCAGAACGTGCCAACATTTATAAACGACTCTTTCAACCGTAAGTTAGCAACTAAAACCTGAGTTTACATTTTTAAACATTTTTCTAACCTTTCAAATGCATTTTCTTAGGAGAGTGTTAATGTTGAGAGAAACTGACATAAGACTAAGAAACAAGAAAAATCAGGAAACTCTCATGTAGAACCTCATAACTGGAATGAATCATAAAACCTAACTTGAGCATGAATGAGGAACAACTCCAAGGAGGACATCATATGTAATTTTGTGCCACACGTTTTCCTACAAGTTTAACTCTGGCTTACGGATAAAGGGTATGTTATCAGCATAGACTAGAAAGTCATAAATAAAGACTGAATAATTAGAATCAGACGCTTTAACACTTGTTATGTGTTGGTTGTTGGTATTTTTCCTTGAGTTTAAATATATTAATGCTCTCTATGAAATACATTCACAGGTTTTTGGAAAAACTCAATTGATAATTCTTATTTTTTACAATTTGTGCCACAAAAGACAAAATAAAATGACTGTCATAATAATTAAAATATCATTTAAAGTGAATGCTGACAGCAGCATTATTCATATTGTCATAAAGTGGAAATGACCAAACGTCCGTCAGCTGAGGCCCAGGTAAACCCAGCGCGGCCCGTCCGCACGATGGTGCCTCAGGCCACGGGATGGCCGCACCTCGAAACATCTGTGTTAAGTCAAAGGGGCCAGTCACAAAAGACCACAAATTGCATGATTCCATGTATGTGAAGTGTCCAAAACGGGCGAACTGGCAGAGGCTGGTGGCTGCCGGGGGCTCCAGGGAAGAGGCGCGGGGAACGACTGATGGTAGGTGCACATTTCTGGGGCGACGAATGTTCTACGATCGGCTGTGTGACCCACTAAAGCCGCTGACCTGTACTCTTCGCACGACACTGGCGTGCTATATAACTGTGTCTCTGTCAATATGTTGAAATGCCATTTGATGAGGTTCACACTCGCAGCTCTCTGGGCTCCCCAGGTCCCCGGGGAGGTGCGCACTGCGCCTATCGCGAGCTCATGCCACAGCTGAGGAGCCCTGGTCTTCTCTGACGGGGAGCGGACACACCTGACGGACCCTTATGCAGTCAGCAAAGTGCCCTCCGCCCGGAGGGAGGCCCGAGCCCCACCGTCCCAGGCTGACGGCTCCACACGGGTCCTTGCAAGGCAGACTGGAGCAAAGGGCCGTCCGCGCTTGCTCGCCAGACACACAGCACCGTGAGCCCTCAGAGACCGTCTCCCCAGACGGAGCACGGAGGTCTGGGGGCAACAGAAAAGTACTTGAGGAGATAATGGCTGAAAGTTTTCCAAATCTGATTAACCCTCCAAAAATAATGCTGATTAGAAAGTAATTTAAAGTCCACTCACCAAGGATTTTCCAAAGGATGTAAATAAAGAAAAAGTTCTGGTGATTCAACGAACAGGAAGTCATGAAAAGGTTTTAGGTTTTGCAATATTGGCAAAAAATAAAGATGGAATAACTATTCTGAAATTACAGTACTTTGATGTCAGACCTTAAGAAAAATATGTTTTTTTACAAAAATAGCATTTTCCTTTACTCACTTATTTCTAGCTGACGCTGTATCCGTCCTTTGCTCCGCTCCCGGAACAGAGTCTGTGCCTCATTATATTCTGTCATAACTTCCACAAATTTCCGAGATAGTACGGAATGCTATTAACACAGAAGAAATTAATACACAATGATCATTTCCGCTGAAAGTGACATACAAAAACATGACATCAGGAAAACTGCACCTGTTATGGGAGTCCCTCACACAGACAGTGAGATGAGCCACGGCCAACTCTGCGACAGAACCCGGGCTGAGAGCCTCACGCGCACCACCAGCGACCCCACCTTACAGACGCGGACACTGTGACGCAAGCTCGCCCGTGGGTCCCGGCTTACTGGACGAGGCCTGGCCTGCACGCTGGGCCCCCCTTTGTCAAGCAGAAGGGAGCAGCCTGACCACAAACCTTTAGAAGGTGCGGACCTCACCCCCCCCACCCTCCAGGGATTCGGATAATTCAGATAATATTGCTCTTCAGAGCAGAACTCTGTTGATGGACTGAATACACTTTTTCTTCATAATAAGGAGGTCATCTATAGAGATGTAAGGATTAATGTGACATAAAGATGAACTATTTTGAATTTGAAAGAAGTAAAAAGACCTATTCTTCACATCGCTGCAGTCTGGATGAGGCGGACAACCAAACCTGGGTTCTCCGGATGCGAAGATCCACCGAAGTCCGGTTCCCACTCTCATCCTGGTCAAAACTTTGCTCAATAGCTGGAAACAGACAGGAAAAGAGTCACCTTTTAAGCTAAAAAACAGAGGTTTCTCAAGCCAAACCTCAAAATGTTTTTCTTTCTTATCAATTCCTCATCAATTTATGGATCTCAATAATGATATCCATCGTTGGTAATACCACAAAATAAAACCAGATGTTCTATCTTAACATTTAAAAGAAAAACAAACAGATCACCTGACTGAGGAGTTTGGAGAACTTAACCATCCATCTACAGGAGATAGAGCTTTCAAACCCTGAGGCATGGCCAAGTCTGATGGACAAATGTCCTGGTCTCTCCAACCAAAACAAAAAAGGGGGGGAAGAGGGAAGGGGAGTCTGAGTTTTAAAAACTTTAAATGACATGCCACCAATCCCAGGGGATGGTCCTTATCTGGAACCCAGTTCAAGCACGCTGTAAAAAGAAATTCAAAGAACACTGGGGAAGCATAAATTCTGATGGGGTATTTCCTAATAAATAACTGGATATAATCATGGCACTGTGGTTGTATTTTTGGGTGAAAATCCTTCTGTTCTGCAATACACTGACATATGTGCTGATGAAGCCACCTGGGCAGGTGGGAGCCCCGGGGGTGCAAAGCTGAAGGGTGTGGCCACAGGCTTCGGGCCGTCATCTCCCTGCCCCCACCTGTCTGAAATGCTCCCTGACAAAAGTTCTTTCTGATCCGCAGAGATTTCCTGGATTTGAATGCTCTTTTGTAACAATCAGATAAAGCGTGTCTTCCCAGCATCTCCCTCTACGCCCACACCTCCCAGAAACTACCTCTTGGAGCTGAACCTCCAGCACCAGAAGCTAAACTCCTGCAAATTTAAGAAACTAAGAAGAACTGGAGATTCGTACGAAAAGCTATTAACCTTCTCAAGTATCTGCAATTCAGCAAAAAAAGTCATAAAAATAGGCCTCTATGAGAAATTAACAATTTATTATAAGCAAATGCTTAATTAACCTTGATGAATATGAACTCGTGTTTCTGTCCTAAATTTGCGGATTAACAACCGTTAGCTTTAGCTCCCTGTGGGCAGTCCTCAGAGCCAGTAGTTTAAGAATTCTAGAACAATGAGTAATGTAAAGGCCACTACTCCAAGTTCATACAAATAATTCATAGTGCTCACAGTTCTGACTTGTAAAAATGTCAAGAGTAAGACATTATAAAGGAAACAAGATTACCCATACGCCACCATCACCCATTACACGCAGCCAAAGCTGTAAACTCACACTTCAACTTGGCTCGGATTTTGTTAGCAGTTTTCTTGATCTCTTTGTTCAGATCTTCAAGCTCTTCTTTTATTTCTTTAAAATTTAAAAAAAAAAAGGCATCTAAGCTATAATACCCAATAAACTTAAATGGAACAATATTCTTGGTGAATATTCAAGTGTTTGGGTCTCAAAGTGAGGCTCCCAGACCAAGGAGCCCCAGCACCAGGTGGGGTCCTGGGAGAAATGCACATTCCTGGGCCCCGCCCAGACCTACTCAGTGTGGGACCTGCGGCCAGCAATCTGACCTAACAAGCCGCCAGGTGACTGTGATGTGCACCTGCATTTGAGAAGAGCTGGTTTATAGCAATTAACTGATAAAATAGTTCACTGAATCTGTCACTAACACCTAGACCTAAGAAAGGAAGCAGAAATTTAATCGTATTCTGGAAAGAAATTCTCCCATGTGTTTGATCTCCTTTGTGCTCATCTCTACCTAATCGAAGCAGGCTCCTCACAGGAGTGCTGGTACCCGCCCTGGGAAGGCTGAGGCTAACCCCCAGACCCGGTCACTGCGTCTGGAGACGGAGAGCCAGTGCAGGAATCTACAGGAAAATGCACACACAGCAGGAGAATGTGTGCGGCCGAGCTGAGGACACGGCACGGCAGACTTGGGGAACAGCTACGAGCCATGGGGTGCGCACAGAAGCCTCCGTCACTGAGGACTGAGCCTGGGGTGGATCAGAGCCCCGTCCCCCAGATGGCACTTCCCAGGAGCACTCCCCGCTCTGGATACGAAAGCCCTGGGCTGTTCCAGGACGAGGAGATCCCGGACTCCCTGCTCACACAGGCAGGCAGGGGCTCAGGTGCTCGTGAGGGAAATGAAAGAGGCGTTTTCATATCTGATCCCTTCAAGCGACAGAAGAGAGCCATAAGGGTATCCTTGGCAAAGGGAGCATTTCGAACCACTGAGAAAAGGATGTGGTGCGATCAACACTCCTGCTGAGAACCAGGAAAACTGGACAAAATATGTTTTTAATCTGCTTAGAGGCATTTAAAGCTAAAATGTCAGGTAAGGGGGCGCCTGGGTGGCTCAATCGTTCAGCGTCTGCCTTCGGCTCAGGTCACGATCCCAGGGTCTGGAATCGAGACCCGCATCGGGCTCCCTGCTCAGCGAGAAGCCTGCTTCTCCCTCTCCCACTGCCCCTGCTTGTGTTCTCTCTCTCTCCGTGTCTCTCTCTGTCAAATAAATAAATAAAATCTTAAAAAATAAAAAAAATAAAATGTCAGGTAAGGAAATCCAGGAGAAGGACACCCAGAAAGGGGAGCCAGCGACTGGAGCGGCCTGAAGCTGGAGGCAGGGGAGAGGACAGGAGAGCTGCAAAGACACTGAAGGCCCTGCCCCGGAGGAGGGGACTGTGACAGGGTTCATCTAACCCTCCTAAACTAGACCCAGAACTGCTGCTGCCCCTGGCCATCTGTCAGAAATGTTTAAAAATCATCTTCTAGAAAAGAAGATACTATCCTAGGACTCAAAATTACTGCCACAAGCTTTTATGCACAAAGCCCAGGGCCCGACCAAAAATAGGCAGGCAAACAAAGAACTAGTCGAGGTACACAGACCCCCAGGGGCACCAGTTAGTGGATGATCAGATACAGACAGTGAGATCATTATGTTCAAAGGGGTGAAATACAAGATGAAGAATTTTGTCAGAAAATCAAGACAGTACAGAAAGGAACCAAGTGAAATTCTAGGACTGAAAATATCTCACCCAGAAATAATTCAATGGGTGAAGAGCGGTCTGCGGATGAACCACAAACGGACTTCCCATCAGAATGACGAGATGGGGGCGAGAACAGAACAGAGGGCAGGGGAGCCAGGGGCACAGGGAAAAGGCCTGAACACACAGATTTCAGGTCCCCCGAAGAGGGAGGGCAAGAAATGGAGCAGGGACAGCTCGTGAGGAGAAAGGGCCCAGGCAGCCAGAGGCGCAGATCCTAGGATCCAAGAGGCTAACTTAGGAAAAGCAGCACAAACAGAAAGAAAACCGCACCCAGAAACAGCAGTACAAAATCGCTAAATCAAAGACCAAACACCAAGTATCTTAAAAACTGCAATTCAACAGCTGACTTAAAAAAAAAAGGGGGGCACTGGAAACATTACTTCAAAATTTTCAAGATGATCAAAGAAATTTACTTCCCGATAGATTCCTACATGAAGACATCCTCCAAGAACAAGATGACGGGGGCGCCTGGGTGGCTCAGATGGTTAAGCGTCTGCCTTCGGCTCAGGTCATGATCCCAGGGTCCTGGGATCGAGTCTCAAATCGGGCTCCCTGCTAGGCGGGGAGCCTGCTTCTCCCTCTGCCTCTGCCTCTCTCTCTCTCTCTCTGACTCTCACGAATAAATAAAACATTAAAAAAAAAAAAAAGAACAAGATTACGGATGGAAAATTTCAGACAACTGCATATTCCCTACTAAAAGCAGTAACAAAGAGTGTTTTTTAGAAAGAAATGACCTCAGATGGAAGTTGTGAGACCCAGGGAAAAATAAGGAGCCCTGGTATGGGTATGCATGTGGGGAGATCCGAATGGACGTTCAGGGTACAAACATTTATGTTGCTTTTACCCATTATATACGTACGGCAATATGTGCGTACAAGAATAGGTGGGGTTAAAGTTTCCTAACGTCCTTGTGTTACCTGGAAGTAGTAAAAACACAGATTTCTACTGGACCTTAATCGAGAATGCACGCTATACTCTAGATGACGATGACTATAACAAAAGAAAGTAGTACATATAAATAAGCTGGTGGTGGAGGAGATATAATGCTTAAAACCCAATCCAAAAGAAAGCCTGAAAAGAGAGAAGTAACAGAGAACAAGCAAGAAAAGTGAAAACAAGTATGATTATGAATGTCCACCTCAGTATATCAATAATTCTAGCCAAGAGCCTGCAATCAATTAGTGACAAAAAAATGATCAGACTGGAAAAAAGACAAAACCCAGTAATACTTTATTTATAAAAGATGAGAGAAACACAAAAGGCACATGGAAGATCAACAAGAAGCAGTGGGGAAACCTCTCCCACAGCCACGAATCAAGGCAAACCGGGGAGCTCTGTTCACGCAGGCAAAGTGGCCGCGAGGACACAAACGACCGTCAGTGGGGGCAGGAGGGACGCTCCCCCCACGACGAAAGGCCCAACGCAGCACGAGACGCTACAGCTGTGAAGGCATCGGCCCCCCAGCTTTCCGCGCACGTGCGTCTGGCCCGGACCCCGGAAGGAGGGAAACAGAGGTAAGCTATGGAGGGCTTCACGGGACGGGGCTTCCGACGAGAACAGGGCCGCACGTCCGGCAAGAGCACTTTATCAGCGTTACCTTCCCCGGTGAGAGGACCAGCGCCGGCGTGCAGCAGTGTCCTTCTTCGGAGATTAATCTCGGAGCGGTCACTCTGAAAGGAGGCGGCACAAATAACAGCCCACGCGGAACACACGTAGCCCACACGAGAGCCCGCACAGCGTGTCCCTGCGCACACACAGATCAGCGTGGCGAGCGTGGACCACTGGTGAGTCCCACCGTACCAGCACCGCAACCTTCCCAGCGATTCGAAAACGTTACACTAAAACTCTGAAGACGACGTCTAACGGCACCAGGACCTTGACGCAGCAGGAACCGGCCCGGGAACAGGGCACCACCTGGTGGCCACTGTGCTCAGGCCCCGCGCGGCCCTGAGGCTGGCAGGGCTGGCAGCCCCCGTCCACCCCTCGTGTAGCCCACCCAGGAGCCGGGAGGGACAGCGCCGAGGCACCCCTGGCCCTCCCAGGGGCCGGTTCTGCGTCGCCCCAACCCTGCCCCCCCGGGCCCAGTTCTGCAGGAGAGAAACTACTTCTGTTTTCAAAGGTCAATTAAGTGAGCACCTGGACACTGCTTCCCCGTTTTGGTTCACGCTCTGTCAGGAAACAGACAGAAGGCCAGAGCAATCGGTCTATTTAGAGCCCTGAAGGGACTACTGTGAAGCATTAAGAGTTCTGCATGTATTCAAACAGGAGTGTTATCTGCATAATTCTTTGGAGGTAAATTATTCAAAAGAAAAAAACATGCTAATATTTATTCAAATTCAATTTTCCCAAGAACTAAGATGTTAATAGGTGTTACATAAAAAGTTCTGTGGGCAAATAAATGTGTGCAACACTACACTAAGTTAAACAGGCTTCTTTATTTAAGCAGGACTGCTCAGGGCCTTTATCACTGAGGACACTGTAACTTCCCAAGAGGGGATATGGTACAAGAAGGCTCCCAAATGCACTAGGTGACACACCTCCTGTCTCATAGGCTAGCTGACGACAGTCGTGCTCCAGAACACATTCTGGGAAACGTTTTTCTAAACCATAAGATAAGGCATCTACTGAGGGCCAAAGCATTATTTTACAAGACATTCAAAATCTTAAAATTAAGAACATGTTCTTTTCCAATGTAGTATCTTTATTTCTTCAATGTAAGGCTATACCAAATAATCCTCTAACAAAAAGTTGCTTTCAGCTTTCCTCTGAAGTTGAGAATAAGTGTCCCCATCACCACTTCCGCTTAACCCCATATCAGAGGTCACTGAAATAAGTCCACTAAAAATAGAAAGCACAGAGCAAAGGGAAAAGTGTCATTATTCACAGATGACATTCCTAGGTACAGAGACAATCCAACAGAATCTACACAGAAATTAACAGCATTAATAAGTAATTAGGCAAGATAACAGGGATACAAGGTCAACGTATAAAAACCCACTGTACTTCTAGACATAGAAACAACCAGAAAATAAAGCTTATAGCAGATACTATTTACATTAACATCAAGACCTCCACCACCTTTTAAGAAACACAGTGCAGGATGCGTGAAGTCCCTACAGCAAACCCTGTGGAGCATGACCGAGAGAGATTAAAGAAAATGAAAACTGTAGAGGGACGGACCCTTTTCATGGATTAAAAGATGCAATATTTTAAAGACACCAATTTTTCCCCAAAATGATGTATGGATTCCAATTCGCAATCTCTGATTTATCCAGATTCATCTTACCTGCCCTAAAAATGCTGTTTTCCAACTCAGTCTCTTATTAACTTTCATTTATTTTGTTTAAAGATTTATTCTATTTTAGAGAGAGAGAGCGTGAGCAGGGAGAGTGGCAGAGGGAGAGAAAGTGCATCCGAACAGAGGGGTGGCCTGCCTGCCTCCGGGGTTAGGACAAGCTCCCCATGCGACTGTGTGCAGTCAGGGCTGAGGCCTGTTTCCCAGGCAGCAGGAGAGAGAGGGCGGCACAGTTTTTAAAGCCAATGACTTACTTCCTTCTGGGTTTGGTGCAGAAAGAATGATGCTGTGGTTTTTCTTTACTTCTTCAACGTACTGAGCTATTTTAGCTGTACTGTTCCTGATCTCCTCAACCTAGGACAGATACAAACAGCCTCACTGTTGTGGCAAATTCAGATTTGCTACCACTTTCCATCACCTAAAAAGGGAAGGATAAATGAATAATTACCACATGAAGAAATAACAGCCTTTTTCCATTCTCACATTGATAATTATTTAATTGAAAGATAAAAAAAATGTACCGTGTTAAGATCCATACCCCCATGACTAAGGTGATATCAATCGACATTCACCAACAAAACCTATCAGGTTGTAAAAACCTTTACAATCGAGACCCAAGTGTCAGCACAGATGACGTCCACTGGAAGCACACGGCCACGCACCCAGCGCTCCATGTGGTCGAGGTAGACGAGGCTATCCCGGCAGTAACACTCCACGTGGGGAGGCGTCTGCAGCCGATGGGGCCAGGCCTCCAGAGTCATTGTTTCTACCTCTCATGATCTAAACTACTCAACACTTGTTTCAAAATGTAAGTTACTCACCAGCGAGATTTGTCCAAATGGATCCACGTATCCATAATTACCACACTGGAAAAATAGCTTAAATGTTTACTGATTCATTTTAAAATAGTAATTATAAGATCATTCCATGTTGTGGTAGAAGCCCACATCCCAAACCTGCGAGTGTTCCCTTACAGGGCCGAAAGGGACTTTGCAGATGGGGTTAGGAGTCTAAAGATGGGAAATTATCCTGGATTGTCTGAGTTGCCCCAAAGCAACCACAAGAGTCCTTATAAAAAGGAGGCGAGAGGATTAAATCTGGAAGACGGGCGCGTGGTAACATCGGCAGAGGCTGGAGCGATGCACTTACAGAGCCAACGCGCCGGAGTCTTCTTCCCTGGAGCCTCCGAGAGGAGCCAGCCCCGCCAGCAGGCTCATTTCAGGTCTGGCTGGAACCACACGATGGTGAATGCCCGTCAGGGGAAGCCACTCGGGTTGTGCTTCTTTGTGACAGTAGCGAGGAGAGACTAAGTCCACACACATATTCGTGAGAGAATGGAGGAAAACACAACTTCGTATCACTATGAAAATGGTCCTGACCACATGGACTCCTTGAAAGGGTCTTGGCCACCCAGAGGCCCCCGGTCTCAGCTCCAAGGCACATTTGGAAAACCAAGTGTTAAGGAGAGGGTAACACAGAATTCTGGCTTCCTAGAAGGGCGAATGGCCGTGTTGCTGGGCCTGGAGGTGATTTCCATCCACACGCAATTTCTGTAGAACTTTAATATTATTACTAATCATGTAAAAACAATGCACAAAATAAAAGGTGATTCTTTTAAATGTTTGCTAGTTCATCACGAAAGCGTAAACACACGCAGGATACTCTGGGTTCTGTGCACAGGCCGGCGGCTCCACCAGCCGTCCTGAAAGTGCTGTTTCTGCAGTAAACTCCGTGGTACACACCGGTCACCAAGTAGAAAAGACACGGTTTGGCCCCCCGCAGAGTTCTGCAGTCTCTCTGGCAGCGGCCCCAGTGTGGCCCAGAAAGGAAAGGGGGCGGTCACGCTCCCAGCAGCCTGCGATCAGCGTGGTGCCCACTCCCACCGACAGCTAGGAGGGACACGGCGCAGGGTCTCTTTCTGTCCCTTACAAATCATCTTCACAAAGGGGACGTTCCCTGGCACCTGGTAGGGCACTGGCCAGGTGCAAAATCCTATCTTTTACGATGTTCTAAGTGATATTTAAGATCTGAATGCCATACTCTAAAAACAAGTTTGTATTAACAACATCATTGTCTATTTGTCTAAGAAGTCATTCCACAAAGCTTAACTGTGAAAGGAAACAACTATTTAACAAGTGAAAACCTGGACTTCAGTTGGACTCTGCTGCCCCCAGCACACCCTGCCCCCAAGCACGGGCACCATCCTCGTGCCTCCAGGGTTCCGCGGCCAACACGGGTCGGCGCGTGGCCCCCAGAAACCAAGAACCAGATCTGCGCCACTCTCCAAAGGACCAGGCGGCCCTCAGTCTGGAGAACGCCACCAGTCCTGGGCGAGGACCTGTGAGACTCAGACCCACCACAGGGCTGGCGGTCCCCCGGAGGCAGCCCTCCTCCTCGGCGCTATCACCCGGCCCCAGCTCCGCATCACCGACAGGGCTGCCTCGCCAAGCCCCACCCAAGCCGGGAGCGTAAGGCTCCTCCTTGGGGAGGACAGGGGTTCGGGGCTCCAAACCGCCACTCCCACCAAACCCTCCCCAAGCCTATTTCCATGAAGAATGGCTCAATACTACCAGATATGTTCAGGGCACGAAAAATCCTAGAGAACTTATGTCATCAAAAACAACTTTTTAAAATATTACTTTTAGTATTTTCCAAATACAACACACACACAGTTACACTGTGTTTAAAGAAGAAAGTCTGCTGGGCTTCATCGAATGGCTCTTACCTGATGGAAGAAATCATCCATGAAACGGTCCTTCTCAACAACAACACTTGTGTCCCCATCGTCATTTTTTCTACACTAAAATGGAAAATATAAAAAGGAAAATTCAGATTTTAGAAATGTTCACACACGTACAAACGGTGAGAGAGAGAAGCACGTGGCTAGAGCGCAGGGCTGACAAGCCCGCGCTGCCGGCGAGGACCCGGGCGCAGGTGGGGCAGGACGGAAGCAGCGGACAGCCCTGGGGGCAGCACGGCCACCTCCTGGAAACAATGGCGGGACTTCCCAGGACTTAGTGACCGTGAAGGTCAACAGGACACAGCAAGTTTATCCTCAAGAAGTGAAACCCTCGTACCGCATATTTTCTACAAAGATTAAAAAACACTGCCCCCACTGGCTAACTTTGCTAAACACAATTTTCAAGGAACTTGCACATGTAGTAGCTGGTGCTCCTCGTTTTTCCCTAAGTGAGTAACTCCCAGGGGCCCCACAAATAATCAACAGGGAATAGGGAACAGTTAATAAGGGAACAGTCAGCAGGAAGAAGGAAAGCAACTGTCCTGACCGCGGACAGAGCCACAGGGACGCTGCACCAGCAGTCGGGCTCTGAACATTTCAAGCCCATCAAAGAATATTCTAGGGCAGTTCTCAGACTTGAGTTGCATGAGAATCATGGGAAGGCTGGGCCTCTGACTCAGCAGGTCAGGGTGGGGCATTCTGAACACTAGAACATTCTAACACGGTCTGGTGCGGCTGCTGGTCCCGCGACCCCGCGTAAAGAGCCACATTCCAGGGAGGCAGACTCTGTGCGGGTGGGAGCCGGCCCTGGGAAGACGGCATCCGCTGGGCTCAGCACAGAGCCCCGGCCGCCCAGCCCAGGGGGCCGCTCCCTGAGCTCAGCGCGCGTCAAAGGCCTGTATGCAGCGTCCGCTCGTGGGGAGGGCGGGACGAAGAGAAGAGGAAAGAAAACCTGCCAGAAAGACCGCGGAGGGAACGGCTTTGAACCATCTCCGTGAGGACACGCTGGATGAGCCCGCTCACTGCCAACCCTGTGCAAGCTGAGGTGGCCGTGGGTTTCAGGAATTCTCAGAACCTCAGCACAATGGAAGTCTTCACCCATTCCAAGTCTGGACTGTAGCTTTACTGATCTACAGCCTACGAATAACTTAGAGACAAAATTCTACTAAAATTTAGCTAAGAAAAATCTGCAAAGTTAGTAAATGTTTAGGAAAGCATAGGAAGACTTCCCTCTGCACCGTCCAGGGCCCTCGTGAAAGCAAGACTCGGCCTAAGAGTCAACAATAATGTCTCACCACGCTGAGGAGATCTCTAGATATCACCTCTCAGCCTGGGGCCTCTTCTGGGCCAAAAGAAGCCACGTCAGATAGCGGAGGCAAAGGGAAAAGAGAGGTTTCTCTGAGAGAGAGAGGAAGCGCTCACTTAGAGGAGCGGCTTATAGAATGGGAGGAAGCCCTAATCACAGGGTCGCAGGGTCGCAGGGTCGCAGGGTGACACGGTGCGTGCGCAGAGACGAGCGGGGCGGACCAGCGGGGCAGTCGGCAAGGGGGAGGCAGGAGCACTCCACGGCATGGGCCTGCACTCTCCCTCTTGCTGGCGCGCAGGCTCGCTGGGCTGGGGAGGGACCCGCTGGCTCCTCTCAGGCGTGGCCACCCACTCCATTAACCCTATTTATTCCCTTTGCCGACTCCCCAGGGTGGGGGCTTCCCGGTAGTGTCCTGAGTTACACCGAGCCACCACCTTGCTCTCACATGACACCAGTTGTTGAGAAAGGCGCCTGGCATGCGTGCCACTGACAATGTTTGGTTTGTCTGTGTTAACAGGACAAGTATTATGAGTTGAACTGTGTCCCTAGAAAAGCAGACGTGGAGGGCCTAACCCCAGGCCTCAGCATGTGAACCACGGTGGGAACAAGGGTTTGTGCGGGTTACAATGAGGTCATGCTGGAGCAGGGTGGGTCCTTCACCCAACATGACCCCTGTCCTCGTAAGAGAAGACAGCCACCCAGGGGAAGAGGGCCACGAGGATGCCCCCAAGGATGGCCAGCCCCACCGGAAGCTGCAAGGGCAAGGAAGGAGCCCCCCACCGGTGCCGAGGGAGCACGGGCCTGCCATGCCTCCTCTCAGACCTCTGGCCTCCAGAGCTGGGAGAACCCCCCTGCCATGTGTCAGCCCCCGGTTTGTGCTACTTTGTTCCGACAGCCCGAGGACATTGACACAGCAAGTCAGGGCTGCCTGCCCTGCACTGGCCTCCCTCGCTGATCAAGACGGTTTTCCCATTACTGTCAGCAGGAAAACAGCGTCGTCCAGATGTGGGTTCCAGTCTGCCTCCCGGCAGGGCCTGAACCTCCAAGTTTCTGCCTCCGGTCTGCGAAACATGGGCTCCCCTGGCCCCACCTCCTTCAGAGACGGGCTGTAAGCACTTCCGTCTACCTGTGTGACCGAAGGGGTCTCTCTGTCACAGGGCTGTGTCAACTGACAAGGGCTTTCATCAAATCATTCTAGTCTCAGTCGTGAGCAAAGCCGCACTTAAACCGGCCATCGGCAAGCAAGCTGCAGAAACAGACATCAAGGTAAGCCACGACACTCGAGGGAACAGAGTGCTGCTGACGGCTACGGAGAGCCAGGACTGCGGGAAGCACCCTCACCAACCACCACCCCCCGCCCCGTCCGCATGGCCACGTCACACACTGGAACACAAACCACACGGTGAAGGGACGTGCTCAAGTGCTCAGAGCACAGCGGTGCCGGGCCAGGACGTGAATCCAGGTCTGCTGGACTTTACGAAGCTCACCATCAACAATTCCCCCACGCTGACTCTGACCACAAAGAGCTGCCCTTCACCTCCAGCTCCAACACTCAGCCAATGGTCCCATTAACTCTACTATCCCCATGTTGCCAGGAAGAGGCCGAGGCGCTGAGGACAGAGGGGCTGCCCTTGTCGATTTGACTCCAAACGCCCTTGCTCTTAAATATTCACCATCCACGCCTCAGAGGAAGGAGCTTCCCCACAGGTCCTCCACCGCAGACAGAGCCCAGCTACCAGGCCCTCGTCCCGACTCCCGGCGGCAGCCTCACCCTTCCCCTTCCAGAGCATACGCCATACCCCACTCATCCTAACTGGGCCCTGTATCACTCTACTTCCCGGTGGGTACTTCCTTTCTCCGCCGTGGGGTCTCAGAAGGAAACGGTTATGTCATGTCCAGCTCAAGTCAGAACAACAGAATGAAACAGCATCACCTAAGTGGCCGGATTCCCGTGAACAGACGTGCACTTGATTTAGGAGTTAGTGCGGCGGTTCTCCCTGCGGCCCGGAGCACCTGCCCCACCGGACTCTCACACGGCCGCTCACGTCGCACTGTTCTGAAAGTAACTGTAGGCTCACACACGGCAGCTTTGGTTCGCTTTCTGTGGAACACTGCAAAGCCACACAAGCAGGACGACTACTACAATGAGCCCTGGATGCGTCCATCGCGTGGTTCAACCACCATCTCCCCGCAGCTGGTCCTGCTTCACCCGCGCCCCCACCCCCACCGCACTAGGTCACCCCAGGCAAATCCCACACAGGAGATGCCCGCTCGCGGCCCCACGCAGCAGACAACTCCGGCTGCCACTGCAGGGGAGACCCCGCGGCCCACCGCGGTGCTCAGGGTGACGGTCCCCGACCTCGCACCCCCAGGGGGGCACATCATGTCACTGCCACACTTTCACTGACCATACCCCCACGTGCGGTGGCCACCAGCACACCAGACCGAGGAAGCCCGATGCGGCCTCCGCCCTCTGACCCACGTGGCGCTCCTGATCTCCAGCCAGCCCTGCAGGCGACAGACTGCCCTCTGCCCGCGGCCAGCAAAGAGCCAGAGGACTCGGAATGCATTTTCTGTACTGTCTCCTGTCTTTATCCTTATTTTACAACCTCTACCTCTACTTCTTATTTCTAACGGGAATTCTCAAAACTATCAGGTAACTGGAGATAGGCTCCATCACTGTCTTAGGTTCTCCATTCCTCAGAAAGGGAAACCGAGAGATGGCAGACAGAACACTGCTACTCGCGGGAGCGCCTCCTTGTCCCTCCCGCTGGGACAGTGCAGTCCGAGCCCTGACCGAGCCCTGACCGAGGCCTGACCGAGGCCTGACCGTGGCTTTACTGTGAATAACAAAACGACTCGTGGCAAAGCATTTTCTAAAAGCAGTGGGAACACTCTCCAATGTGACGTGTTTGATTTCCAAAGTGTCAAAGTGCAAGATAAACATTCAAACGTCAACATTCCGTTTCTGTTAAATTTTAAAAGAGGCCTCCTTCAAAGTAGCATATAAAAAATGAAATTCTCCGTGTGTGACCACTGTTGTCAGGAGCAGACATTGAGCAGCGTCCATGCTTGGGGACTGATTCACAGACACGAATAATTTGTCCTTGGAATGCTCACTGTTTAGATTTCAACAGAAGCTGAATTATCACAAGTTAGTAGAATCCAAACTTGGATAAAACACTGGCTTCTTCCTCCACGTGCAGGGACACGAGGGCCTTGCACAGATAGTAACTGTGGGCACATAAATTACATTTTTTTAAAAATATATACAGCTGTTGTACCTTTGCTGCTAGAAAACATTAACTTAAATCACTTAAGTAAAAGAAGAGTGCCCGTAACTGAATATAGGTTGTCTCCTCTATATAGCTGTCTCCTGGCGTTTATACGTAACGCGCCTTCTTCATATTTTTATATTATGCTTTACGCCCCAACTTTACATTTCACATTTTTGTATTTTCACTGAACACTTGTCTCCGCTGTTAATATCACACAAATACCTTTTACAGGTACTTAGACTTTCCATCAACAGAATCATACTGCACAGATGCTTCTGCAATTTGACTTTCTCCCCGTGATGTGTTTAAAGGTTTCTCCTTCTCTCTCCCTTTTGCTCACTGACAAATTAGTCCTCCTTCTGTCCTTCACACCAGCTTGTCCCCACCTAGGAGCCCCGGGGCTTGCTGTGCCTTCTGCTGGGGCACAGCTGCCCTGACCTGCCCCCGGCTGGCTTCTCCTTCTCCTTCAGGCCCCAAGTAGCCCACCCACAGCCACGCACCCTGCTCTATTTCCCGCAGAGCAGGAATGTACTTAGTTCATTCCTGCCTGCCCCCGACAAGTGTCCCGGCAGCAAGCACACCACCTGCCTTCTCACAGCTCGTGCCTCAGGGCTGTGACGGAGCTGAAGAGAAGGGGGAGGAGACCGAGGAGAGGGTGGAGAGGACCGAGGACAAGCAGCAGAGATGCACACAGGGCTGAGACAAAGCAGGTGTGAGCTGGGGGGAGGCATTACTCGCTGGTCCCTGGTTCCACTCCGCAGCAGATCGGGCGGCACATTCTGCCCTCCAATTCTGAGGCACCGGTCTCACTTTGAATAAATCTCCTCCCTTCTCTGTTGCAGCTAAGGGGTTTCTGTCCCTTGTGACCCAAAGAACCTTGAGGACAACACATTCCACTGTCATCTCCATTTTCCTCACTGTGGGATCTTGAAACAGAAACACACCAATTCAGTCAACACCTGGCAGGTTCTGAGCACAACTGGCCGCACAAGTCGGCCCTGGAAAGGGTGAAGAGTCTGGAAGAAAACAGGATGGCGTTGGTGCTCAGAGACAGGAAGACGGCCATCTCTGGGGACCTAAGAGGAGAGCAGGGCAGGAAGACTTCCCAGGGGTGATGCCTGCATGAGCTGAGACCACAAGGGCACGAGGCAGGCAGGGAAGGGGGCCGCGGGGAGCAGTACACACAAAGGCGCCGAAGAGGGAGGCCGCCTCGGAAACAGCAGACAGCCCCCGATGACAGGACCAAGGCGGCCCGGGAAAGGTGTGCACCAAAGAGGAAACCCTTTTATGAATTGGCTTTTCATGAACTGGTTCTCATAGGTTCGCTATTCCTTAAATTCACAACAGACTTGAGGTTAATAACAAGAAGAATTAATCTGTGGAAATGTCAAAGTTTTGTTGTCTTAAAAAGAGACACACCATGGATACATATGAACATATTTATGATAGTTAAAAAAGAGAACCCACAGATTCCAACTGGGGGAACTGTTTCTACGATGACAAACGAAATATAAAAAGTTGGCGGGACTAAATAAACCATAAAATTTTAAGTTATAAACATACGCATATAGGAAATTATAAATATACTATATAATTCTTACATTTGAAGTTTCAGTGAAGTATTTAGAAAAAAATGTTTTATTTTATAAACGGGAATCTGAATCTTTATAACATGTGCAGGCTCAGCTGTCAAAAAATAACTTTTAAAATATCTGGGCAATTTTTCCTACCCTTTAAAAAACTGCATTTGCAATTCATCATCTTGAATCCAGGGATTAAAAATACTAATTTTCTCATTTCCCTTAGGTCTACTAATGAAGGCATGGAAGGACCATGTATTTGTTTATTATCCTGTAAACAATACCCACAGTTGAAATCGTAGTTTCTCTACTCTTAACCATAATAAATACGTCCATTTGCATGCACAAACTTTTTTTAAAAAGGCAATCGTAACACATCTGGAGTCCCTGTCTCTCGTAGAATAGGTATTCATCTTGTATTTACTTTCTTCCTAAGACGTTTTCCACCTTCCCTCCCTCCTTCCCGCCCTGGCCATTTGCCTCCACGCGTGCACCCACGTCAGATCTGTGTTTCTCTGCATCCTGCACACCACCTCCTAGAGACTTGGCATCATGTGTCTGTTGGACAGGTGGTTCTTCTACTTCCTGTAAATCAGAAACATCTTTCTGGGTTCAGTGTCTAGGAGATCTTGAACAAGTCACTTAAACTTTCTGCACCCAAATAAATTGGCTGCTCAAAAAGAGAATCACTGGTGGGACACCTGGGTGGCTCAGTCGTTGAGCGTCTGCCTTCGGCTCACGTCATGATCCCAGGGTCCTGGGATCGAGCCCGGCGTTGGGCTCCCTGCTCAGCAGGAAGCCTGTTTCTCCCCCTCCCACTCCCCCTGCTTGTGTTCCCTCTCTTGCTGTCTCTCTCTGTCAAATAAATAAAATCTTTTTTAAAAAGAGAGAATCATTGGTTAGAAGCAGCTAAATCTGAATCTGACAAATTGTACACACTAATATTTAGGTCTTTTCCAAGGGGTACCCTATCAGTGATAATATTCTTCTCAGGAGAAAGCACTAACAGCTAATAAAGGAAACTTTCTGGAGGTCTCCAAAAACAACTGTTTTGCCAGGCTGGACGTTGTTGATGAGGCATGTTAACTACCAAATTAGAATTCACCTAGGAAAAAAAACACCAGCTTAGAAACATGGTCATGAATAGATATATTCAACTACTCCAAGAACTACTTGGAAAGGATACATTTCCTTAAGGAAAAATAAAAGTTTGACTTTTATATCGGATAATTTTCAGATGAGCTTTTAAATATTAAGTTATTAAGCTTTAAATATGTCAAATTCAATTTTAAATTAATATTTTACACTAGATAGAAGACTGCTTTTTATAACTTCCTGCAAGCATTAAAAAGCTAATAAATATTAATAGCACTTATAATTACATGGCATTTTCTCCCACCTCCTCCCAGAGTGTCACACACAGGAGGTAATTTCATGTTTCACAATTCCTTCTATGAGTAAGCAAGACAGATATTATTATGTACAGGAAAATTAAGGTTTTGAGAGTTTTAAAAATAATTTGCCCAAGATTAGACAGCCCCACCAGTAGAAACTTCCAGCAGTCTGCTCTACAATTGCTCAGTGTCTTTATCTAGAGCAGGATGGTACTGGACTTGCGAAGGCCACTTCTAGCTCTGAAATTCTAGATCAAGACAGGTCACGTGTCCTTCGTGCTGCAGCAGAGAGCTGGAGTATACATAAGCTTCAACAGTAGTAAATAACTGCCCGATTTATTTTTTGCTAATCAAGCCAAGAAAAGCTGCTTATATAGTCCCCTGACAGATCTTTCTTACTATTCCCCAGTATTGCATCTATTCGGAGGTCTTTTGTTTGCTAAGTCACAGTTCTCCTGTTCAGATGCATTCAGCATTTCTTCACTCAACAAATATTTGAGCTCCTCGTGGCACAGAAAGACATTCTATGGGGTGAGATTTGCTACGTTTAACATGATGTTCAACTGCAGAGATCAGAATATTTGGCCATTAACGAAAAGGAAAGAAAAAAATCACTGTGGAGAAAGGCTCTTGGAATGAGTGTAAAGCATCATTTCTACGATCCCAAGGGAGTCATCCTTCGCCCTTCTGAAGCAGGCTGCCTCGTCGGATGCACAGAACATCAGTAATGACTGAAGGGGCTGTTCGCTCCTCGTCCCCAAGCATGGCCTATAGCCAGGCGCACTCTGGAAGCAAGGGACAGAAGTCAGGCCACCGCCCGCAACGGCCGCTCTGGGGCGGCCTGGCTCTCCCTGCGCCGTGGGTTACAGGACACAAGCACTCAGCATCAATTACTTGCCTTTTTAAAGAAAAAGGTCCTAGTTAACTGTGGGCCTAAAATGTCTCCACTCTCCCTCATTCTATAACGCCCAGCCTGGCCCACTGCCGCCGCCTCAGTCCCCGCGCTGTCTCCTGGACACGCGCAGAGCATCAGAGCTCGCCCCATGCGGAGGGGGCTCCCCGTCGCTCCGGAGGGGGTCACGGGCTGAGGCCCCGGCCGCCGGCTGCACACCGCCCGGGCCGGGAGCGCGGGCTGCCGAGTAAGGGCCCGCACGCGGTCCTGCTTCTCGCTGGGGAAGCGCGCCCACGGCTCAGCAGCCGCCCCTGCCCTCCGCCCGGCGTCCCGGGCCACCAGGCGCCCACAGGCCGGGGCATCGCGAGGTCCGCGGGCGCGGGCGGGCACGGGCACGGGCCGCTGCTCTCGGGCGCTCACGCCCACCCACGGGGGGACCGACCACAGCTCGCTGAGCCTGGGGGTCCGCAGCGAGCGGCTCCGCAGCGGGGCTTCGAGGCCCGGCACCGCGCTCTCGCAGACTCAGTTTCCCCATCCGTCCGCGAGGGACTAAGCGCTCCGGCCTCTCAGCCGCGGGAGCGTCCAGGACACGGCGGAGACAGCGACCCCCGCCGCCCCTCGCGACCAGACCCGCCCTCCCCGCCCTCCCCTTCCCCCCGCCCGCCCCGGAGGCCCCCGCGCCCCGCGCCCGGCCCGAACCGCTATCCGCCGCCTGCCCGCCGCTCACCGCCCTCAGGTCCGGCAGCCGGTCCCGCATCCCCAGGGGCCCGGGCGCCGCGCCCCGCCGCTCAGGCCTGCCCGACGCCGCCTCCGGCCGCCGCGGACCCTCAGGGGCCGCGCCGCCTCAGCCCGCCAGTCGCCGGCTCCGCGCCGCGCCCTCCCACCGCCCTCCCCACCCGCCGGCGCTGCCACGGCAACCGCGCCTGCACGCTCTGCGCATGCCCGGCCGCGCCGCCCCCCGGCCCACGCAGCCTGCGGGCGCTTTCGCGGTCGGGCCGCGGCCGGAGGGGCGGGGCCGGGCCGCGAGGGGCGGGGCCTGGAGGAAAGGCGGGGCCTGCGGGGTGGGGAACAGACGGGGCTCGGCGGGGAGAGGGCGGGGCCTGAGGGGAGGTCCGGGCCTGAGTGAGGAAGCGCTGGGGCCGCGGGGGCCGGGCGGGGCAGGGGGGCCTGCGGGCCGGGCGGGAGCCTGCGGGGGTCGGCCGGGCAGGGGGCCTGCGGGGCCCTGAGGGCCGGGCGGGGCAGGGGCCTGAGGGCCGGCGGAGTCGTACAGCGGCCGCCTCTTCAACGGGTCAACCAGATGTGCCTTTTGTCCCTTCTTGATTGGCTTTGTTTTTGTTCTTTCACACTCATTTGTTTTTAACCAACTGAGCCACCCAGGCGCCCCACACTCATTTGTTTTTAAAGATCGTGAACATTTAGTGAGCATTTCCGCCAGGCTGTGGAAAGGGCTGGGTGCAGCTTTGGACACACGCACCGCGGAGGGGCTCTCCTCCAGGACGAGCTCCGGGGATGCATGTGGCGCTGGAGGAACCCCACTTCGGGCTGCGTGGGGCGGTGATGCGCACAGACCCAGGGCACCGAATGGCCCTGACGGAGGCTCTTCTGGAACGCACTTCCTCCATGGAAACCTGCTGATGTCAGCACGAGTGCCCCTGGAGCCTGAGTATGGCATCCGAGTGTGCAGCGTGCGCGGTGCCCCGGACACAGGCAGGCGCACGGTCAGTCCTGATCAAGGCATCCCAAAGAACATCAAAGGATGACCACAGCATCACTTTTAAAATCCTCTTTGTGTAGTTTCCCATGCTCCACGTCTCACGCCCTGCAGGTCCTAGAACCCCGTGGTCTCTGCACACCTCCGGGTCCCCCTCCTGCTGGGTGCTGCAGGTGGGCCAGCTCTGCTCTCTCAGGCACGGGAGGGGGCTGGCTAAGCGCTCTCTGCAGTGCGTGCCGGCCCTGGATGGCGTCTCCTCCTCCCCGGCCTCTATTATTCCCGAACACAACTGGATGATGTTGAATTGTCACCGGAGCTTTCTTCCCCAGCCAGGGAGAGAATGAAGTGTGGATACTAACACACACTTTGTCATTGTTGTCTCTGTCACACACATACCTGTGCAGTGTGGCCATTGCACCTCATGGTGACAGGTTATGGACTTTCCCGGATTATGGGGGTGGGCCTAGTTTAACCACCTGACCCCTCACAAGCAGAGGGCTTTTCTCCAGCAGGAGGAGGAGATGTGGCAGAGGGGACGACAGAGAGACCCCAACCGTGGGAAGGAGTCAATGCCCCGTCACTGGCTCTGAAATGTAGGGCCCATGTACAAGGACTGAAGACAGACTTCTAGGAGCTAAGCGGTGGATGCCAACTGCCGCCTGACAGCCAGCAAGCAGATGGGGACTTCAGTCTTGAGCCACAAGGACCTGTGCTCTGCCAACACCCTGCTTGAGCTTGGGAGCAGATTCTTCCTGGTGCCTCCCAGTGACAGCCGACCACTGACACTTTGATTTCAGCCTTCTGAACCCCAAAGCAGAGAACCCAACCCAGACCTCTGACCCCCAGAACTGCGAGCCAATAAATACCTATTGTTTAAAGCTGCTAAATTTTTTATAATTTGTCCTGGCAACAGTAGAAAGCTAATACAGTCGTTTACTAAAATCAGGAATTTGGCCCCTGTTGGATAGGGCATCTATGCTGTATCATGTGGCCCTTTTCAAGGAATGTTACAAGTATGAATGAAAGAATGAGTAGGACAACTTTGCTGACTGCTGATCTTGGTATCCTTCCTCCCCACCCATATGTCTCTGGTCGACCGGATGTGAATGAATCCATCATCCACTTAGTCCCCAGGGAGTGAGAGGTGCCTTTCTAGAGCTAGAACAGAACTCAGTGCCTCCTGAAATCAAGGTAGGAACCCTAGAGGCCACAGACTCACAGTAAGGGCAATATAATACAGCCTAGCACATTGTCTCCAACTTTCTTCTGTGTAGCCTAGAAATTTCCTCTAGACCGCTGCTTTTATTTTCCGTGACTCACTCCTCCATTAGAAACAGTTGCTTGCAGCATGTTTGATTCTTCAGTACACTGAAGTTTAAGCCAACAGTCTTACATACAATACATGGGTAACAGGCTGTGCAAATTCATGGGACAGCTTATAATTGTTATATATAAATTATTGACTCACTTGGAGTAGAAGCCAGAGTCCTCACAGTGGCCTGGGAGGCCCTGCACCATCTGACCATCCCCAATACCTCCAGGGTCTCATTTTCCAGTGCCCTTCCCTCCACTTACTCCCAGCCAGCCCCATTCCACCTCAGGGCCTTTGTACTGGCTGTTCCTGTCTGATGCTCTCTCCCCAGAGATCTGTGGAGCTTGGTCCCTCACTTCCTTCAAGACTTTGATCCAATGATGCCTTTGCAATGACCCTGTTAAAAATTGTACCCCCTGCCTCATACTCCAAACCCCCTGACTCCCTCTTCCCCCCCCATAACACCTACAGCCCTCTGATGAGCTGATGAGCTACATCATGTATGTATGTATTTTGTTGGCTGTTTATTATTTATCTATTTTCTCTGGAATGTCCGCTCCACTGAAGTCAGGGATTTTTGTCCACTACTCCCTAATTATCACCAACACTGAGAATGGGGCCCAGCACATAAGAGGTGTTAAATAAATATTTGTTAAGTGAATAAAAAAATGATGCCACAGAATTTGCTTAGTACACATACACATTGTAAACTTCATTACTGTGGTGGGCCAGTATGGCAAAGTACAGGATACCCAACTTCAGCCCGAAGAGTCTGGATTTGAACCCAGCAAGGTTCCTGTCTATTTTAAAATTCTGTGATTCTAAATTTATGTATCTTTATTGGACTTAATGAAATACGAGGGGAAATTTTAAAAATCCGTTCCAAGTCAGATTCCTGAAGAAGGATTGTCAGTTGACCATAGAGTGTTTGTTCTGGTTATACCTCAAAGAATTCACTGTCTCCTCCAGATTCTGCATACACAGCGTAAATGGAAACAAGGATGAGCTTTTCAGGTATTTGGAAATGCAATTGCCTTGTTTCATTGGTCATTATGCTAAACTTAGAATAGACTATCCTCGGACGCCTGGGTGGCTCGGTCGGTGAAGCATCTGCCTTCGGCTCAGGTCATGATCCCAGGGTCCTGGGATCGAGTCTCCAGTCTCTCATCAGGCTCCCTGCTCAGCGGGGAGTCTGCTTCTCCCTCTGCCCCTCCCCCCACTCGTTCTCTCAATCTCTCTCTCTCTCTCAAATAATAAGTAAATAAAATCTTTTTAAAAAGAATAGGTTACCGTCTTAAAGATGGGGCTGAATATATTCTCTGGAAAGAGCTTTATGATGTTTATATTGTGCTCGTCCTGAGGCTGTAACAAATGACCTCTAGCTTAGTGGCTCAAAACAAAACACATTTATTACCTTATGTTTGTGGGGCCAGATGTCTTGCTGGGCTTGATTCGGCCTTTCCTGGAGGCTCTGGGAGAGGGTCCGTTTTGTCCCCTTTCCGGGCTCCTGGGGGCACCATTTGCTCCCGCTGGTGGCTCTTCCTCCTTCCATGGGGCGCTCACCCCTCTCCCGCCGGCCCACATTTTGCCTGCCCACCGCCAGTTCTCCCCTTCGTGGGACTCCTGTGATTAGACTGGGCTTCCCCGGACAGTGTCCCCTCTCGGGGTCTGTGGTGCGGATCACCTCTGCGAAGTCCCTTTTGGGGACTCTGAGTCACAGGTGCTGGGGCTGGAGCATGGACATCCCTGGGGGGATTCTGCCCACGACACTTACACTTGGCTTGTTTTCCAGAGAACTATTTGATGTATTCCTTTGTGCAAATGGGAAGGACACAGGATGAAATACCTCATAGATCATGACGCATGACTTTTGTTTGGTACTGATGTCACCCAAGGGAAAGAAATACTTGAAGGGCTACTATCATCAGACCAGTCCCTTTTGACCTGCGGGCTGAAATGTCAGCCCATGGGGAGGAAAAGATACACATATCCCTGACCATCAGGAAACGCTGATTCAAACTGCAGTGTGACAGGGGCGCCTGGCAGGCTGGGTTAGAGGAGCGAACAACTCTTGATCTTGGAGTTCGAGCTCCACATTGCCGGGAGAGATGACTGAGAAATAAAATCTTTAAAAAAAAAAAACAACCAAACCAAACAAAAACTACAGTGTGACACTGTTTTCCCAATGTCTAGGGGAAACAGAAATAGAGATACACGTCCCTTTGACCTACCAATTCCTCTTGAGGAATCTAAAGTAATGTAAGAGCCCCAGGATGCACACACATATATATGTTGAAGGATATTAGCTGCTGCGTGGTTTTAGTGGGAAAAAAGCTCAAACACACCTCAGTATCTATCAGTGGTGGAAGGTTACTTATTACGTGAGTCAGCCAGCAATGCGGGAAGACACACAGTCCCGCAGCTCCCCCAGCCTCCTTGTGAGTGACGTGATACACCCAGGCAGCCCTGAGCCATGCTGTCAGGCTCCAGCAGAGAAAATATCGCACACCCCGAGGCTTGTGCCCAGTTCTGAGCAGTCTACCAAAGCGTACTGTGATTTTACAAAATGTTTATAAGCCCTGCATTAGGGTTGAATTGTGTCCCCCAGAAAAATACGCCCAAGTCCTCACCCCCATACCTGGGACCTTATTTGGAGACCGGTCTTTACAGACATAAACAAGTGAAGGGATGTGGTCGTTAGCAGGAGCCCTGATCCAAAACAAATGGTGCCCTCATCAGAAGAGATTAGGACACGGGACACCTGGGTGGCTCAGTGGGTTAGGCGACTGCCTTTGGCTGGGGTCAGGATCCCGGAGTCCTGGGCTCAAGACCCTCATCGGGCTCCCTGCTCAGCAGAGGAGTCGGCTTCTCCTTCTGCTGCTCCCCCTGCTCATGCTCTCTCTCTGTCAAATAAGTAAATAAATAATCTAAGAAAAAATTAAAAAAAAGAAGAGGTTAGGATGCAGACACGCAGAGGGAAGACCGTAGGAAGCTATGTGATAGCCCAGCAGACCGCAGGCTGGTGCATCGACAAGCCAAGGATGGCCAGGGATCGCCAGCAATATCAGAAGCGAGGAGAAAAGCCTAGAACAAACTCTCCCCTAGAGCCTTCAGAGAGAGCGTGGCCCCGTCAGCACCTGGATTTCAGGCTTCCAGAAGTGTGAGAGAATCCGTTTCTGTGCTTTCAAGGCACCCAGTTTGTGGTATTTTGTTACGGCAGCCCCCAGAACCCAGTACGCCCTGTAATTATCTTATAAATAGCACCGTTATGTTGCATCGGTGATTTCCATGTCTTAGAAGAGCCAGTTTGTTCAAAGTCAGCATTTAACATGTGCCACAATTTTTGAAACCCTGAAAAACATATATACTGAAAATTTAAATATATATACATTTAAAGATATACTGGGAAAATATATATACTGGAATTTTTCATATATATACTTTAAAAGTTGCATATCTAGACATCCATATGTAAATACCTATATATCCTTACATATATAGGTACTGAATCTATATAGACAGAGATGCTGCTCCTATGCCACATGGTCTATAGATACTAGATCTAGATCTCTCCATCTGAAGGTAAATATAAACATCTGGACTTTAGATGGGTGATATCTAGATAGAGACGCAGATACGTAGGTATCTATAGTGGTCTGAAGGGCCCCAGACCTCTGTCAGCCGCTAAGAACTGTTTTCTTCTGTTATATACCTATGCTTTCTTAAGGCCTTTTTTATCCTCTCTCTTAGACCAGACTCCCCTAAAGTGATATTCTTTCACAAAGAGCATTCTCTCCTACTGTGGACTGCCAAAGGTCTGTTTTGAAGGTTCCTCTAGCTATAAAGAAGCAACCGTTGTTCTTAAGACAAGAGCTCCTTGCGCTCATTCTGAGACCCCGAGTTCACACAGAAACATGGTCAGCACGGGGGCCCCGCGTCACCTCTGAGCCTCTGCTCCAGCCACGTGCCTCCGTGCTGTCCCTGACAGCTCCAGGCAGCCTTCTACCTCAGGACCTTTGCACTGGCCATTCCCTGGCCCTAGAATTATCTGTCCTCCAATATCTGTGTGGCTTCTTCCCTCACCTTCTACAGGCCTTTGCTCAAATGTCACTATCTTAGGGAAGTCCTGCTGGTCACTCTCCCCTTCCTCTGACATTCCATATATTTTTTTAAGATTTTATTTATTTATTTGAAAGAGAATGAGAGAGAGAGAGAGAGCACATGAGAGGGGGAAGTGGGAAAGGGAGAAGCAGACTCCCTGTGAGCAGAGAGCCCAATGCAGGACTCGATCCTGGGACTCCAGGATCATGATCTGAGCTGAAGGCAGTCGCTTAACCAACTGAGCTACCCAGGCACCCTTCCATAGTTTCTTTACCTGCTTTATTTTTCACTTCGCAATCATCAATAACCTATATACGTTACTTCCTTACCAAGTCTACTTCCTGTTTCTTCTTTCTAGGATGAAAGCTCTAGGAGGCCAAGACCTCTGGGGTCTGTTTCATTCACTACCCCAGTCCTTAGGGAATGGCTGGTCCATAGGTGCTCACTAAGTATTCGCTGAATGAATGAATGAATGAATCGGTGTATTTTTTCAGCTCTGTGTCTTAGACTCACGAAATCAGAGGTTGTGAGCTCAGGTCCCGCAGGGCTCAGGCAGGTGAGTGTAGAGCAGGCTGAGCACCAGGTGACAAGGGCCAGCAACAGGCTTCAGGTCTGAGACATAATAGGGATTGGCAGAGACTGAGGCCAAACGCAGGGTTCGCCCATCCCTGGGAGGCACGTGGCTAATCCAGATGCTCGCGGCCACGTAGGAAAGAGGCTCACGGCCTCTCGTCTTAAGAATAGGCCCAGGGCACCTGGGTGGCTCAGTTGGTTAAGCGACTGCCTTCGGCTCAGGTCATGATCCTGGAGTCCCGGGATCGAGTCCCACATCAGGCTCCCTGCTCAGCGGGGAGTCTGCTTCTCCCTCTAACCCTACCCCCTCTTGCGCTCTCTCTCACTCTCTCTCTCTCGCAAATTAAAAAAAAAAAAAAAAAAAAATCTTTAAAAAAAAAAAGAATAGGCCCAGTGACTGCCTATCTTGATGCTCAACAGAAACCAGATGTCTGGATTTTTATGTGAACTATCCTTGTTTTTTGTGTTGTAGACCCGTCACTCATCACAGTGCAGATTACGTCAAAAGTTAGTGTTTGAAATAACAATAAACAATAAATCTCACATGGTTTCCGTGAGTCAGGATTCGGGAGCGGCTTCACTCCGTCCCCAGAAACTGCAGGTAAGATGCATATGGGGGGCCACAGCGGCAAGGCGGGACTGGGGCTGGAAGATGACTCTCCAGACGGCTCCCTCACAGGCCAGCTCATCTCCTCGTCACTGGAACCTGTCCACAGTCACTAAGTCACTAAGCCCCACCCACACTCCAGAAGTAGACTCAACCCTTTTCAAGTGAGAAGTTTCAAGGAATTTGTGAACTCACTTTAAAAACCAGCACATTTTAAAATACAGGCAACTAGTTTAGATACAAATCATGTTGTGATCCACCCCAGGATAGGACAAATACCACTGATGGTTGGACTGAGTTCATGGGCCACCGAAGTGTACCGTCTGCGCTGTCTGGTCGTTGGATGGAAGAGACTGGATGGATATCTGCCATGAATACATGACTAGGCTCTTGATTTCACAGTCAGGGAAAGTAATTTCTGTGCTAATGCTAAGAAGTAGCGTGTAATCTGGGCATCAGTGTGCTCCCTATGTAGAAAACTGAGTGTCCAGTAAAGGAAATATTTCATTTGACAAATTACTGATATCCAGCTGGATTGATGAATGAAGTAGATAATGGAATCTTTAAGAATTCCTTCCTTATTGGTTTGCAAACTGCACAAATGGGAAAGGTTGGCCCTGTATTTGCTAAATGTTTGTTATTTGTTTAATGATTAGTCTTTGACATGAAATAGCATATTAAAATTCTTATAAGCTTGTGTATGTAAGCCACCATTATTTTATTAGCATATAATGATGCTGTTACTGATTATTCTTTCTGTATTCAGATGGGGTGAAGAGTAATTCACTCAATGATTCAACATATATTTACTGAGCACCCAATATGAGCCAAGCACTGTGCTAGACACCCTGAGTATCATGCCAAGCAACGTGCTTTCTTTATTCTAGTGAGAGAAAGAAAGATAAAAAGGTAAGCATGTAAATTATTAAGCAAGCTATTTTCAGTTAGTGGTAAGTGCTTTGGAGAAAATCAAATGGGGGCTGAGATGGAAAATGGGCTGGTGTGGTGACACCATTTTAGAGAGTGCAGTCAGGGTGGGCTTTCCTGAGGAGATGACATTTGAGCTGTGACCTGAGGGGTGAGAAGGAGGCAGTCAGGCAAGAATGTGGAGGAAGAGCATTTTAGGCAGAGGGACCAGTCAGTGCAAAGGCCCTCAGGCAGGGACAAATTTGGCAGAGGTAAGATTCAGAAAGGCTCGCGTGGCTACAGCAGAGTTACAGGGAAAGAAGCTGGAGATGGGGTGGAAAAGGAGGCACAACTTAGCTCACGTAGGGCCTGGCCGGCCACCGATTTCATGTATGTAAGTGAGCCGGCAAACTCCTGCAACGTTAGCAGGCCCAAGGAGGGTCTGAAATATTCTACGAAGGTCACTTTGTGCTCCTGAAAAGATGCACCGAGAAGGACATCACCATTTCTAAGGTATCCCAACCCAAACTGTGTAACCTGAATCCCATCCAGAGGAAATATCAGACAAATCCACAGAAGACCTGGCCTACAAAATCTGCTGCAGAAGTGTGAAGGTCATGAAAGTTTAAGTTACTGCTCTGGTTTAAAGGAGACTTCACAGACTGAACAGCTGAAGGTAACATGTAATCCTGAACGGATCCTGCAGCAGCTATAGGGCGGCAGTGAGACCCGTGGCATTCTGGTCTGTAGATGAGACCATGGGATTGCTGCCAGGATCATCTCCTGATTTGGGTAACTGAGCAGTGGTTACGTAACAGAATGTCCTTGGTTTCAAGAAATACGCACCTAGGGGCATCCCGCTTGCTGCTTACTCTCAAACATCCCAGAGGACAAAATGCCATATATATATTAAAAATCATATATACGGTGAGATACATACTCAGAGAAGGAGAGGAGGACCAAGGAAATGAGGAAATGCTGATGTTTGGGGAAATTAGAGGCAATAGCTGAAATCGCTTGTACCGTTGCTGCAACATTTTTGTAATTCTTTTGCCTCTCCACGCATGTGGCTGCAATGTTTGAAACTACAGGGTAAGCATGGGTTTGCAATCCATGCTGGGTGGCAGAGACAAGGAAGTACCCCTCTACACCGCAAAGCCGCTGGCGACTGGAAGAGCTCGGGCAGTCTTACCGGGGAAACGCGTTATCTATGCCAGCCAGAGTACGTTTTCCCATTTTTTCTCTGTGCTCTTTGAGATGATCATCTTCAGAAGTTCTGGGACAGGGCCAGTGAATGACATCTGCAACTAATGAACAAACCAAACCACCAGGAGCTCAGCTTAGAATGCTAAGTGTGAGAACAACGAATACCCTTGGTTTGACATATTTCCCTTTGGCTTTTCTTGTGGGAAGAAATATTTTCAAAAATACCAAAAGGTAGAAACATTGGTGTTCTCACCGCCTAGAGTTATACAGTGGTTAATATGTTGCCCTATTTGCTTCAATTACCTTCTTTTAACAGAAGAAAGGGAACCTTGCAGATAGCCTTCCTTTGACTGTTCTGCCCCTCCCCATCACACCCCTTCCTACTGTCTCTCGAAACAACAGCATCCGGATTCAGTCTATATCATTGTAGTCAATTAAAAAAAAATTTGTCTACATACATTCAAGAACTAATATGGCTTTGTGTTTATAAAAATGTCCGAAAATGGTATTATCCTATACCATCCCTATATAAAATTATACATACTGTGGACTGTATAAAGCTATTATCATACCTTTCTTGAACTTCCTTCTTTTTTCAACATTATCCTTTGAGATCTAACCCTGTTGATAGAGATGAACTTGCTTCCTTTTAGATGCCATACCGGAATCCAGGTAACTATTTGTATACATTTCCCTGTCAATGGGTATTTCTGGAAGTTCCATTTTTTGTTGCTATCGTGTTGTAGTAAGCGCTTGCGATACTGTCTCCCTGTGCATATGTGGGAGCTTAACTCCGGGGAATCTCTCTAGAAGTGGAAGTACAGGGTCACCAGCTCTCAGCATTTATGTTTTATCAGTTCCTGCTCTCCTGGGAGGCCAAAGCAACGTACACTCCCACCAGCAGCAGAGAGAGCTGCTTGGTGTTTTCCTGAGGGTCCTCTGGGGCGCTGGGACTTGAGCTCCCAGCAGGCAGGTTCGCAGAAGCATTGTGCCCAATTTGCGTCACTTGGGTTCCCAACAGGCTTGCTTGCAAAGTGCACTCAGGACGAAGTGGCTAACTCCTTCTTGGTCATATGGGTCTTCTTTGCTCTGGGAAGAGCTCCCGTGGTGGAATCCTTTCCGAGCAACCTGACTATTCTGATGCGGCCATTAGCTATCTGCTCTTGCTGTGAGTGTGGACGCTTGCTTGTGGAGGGGACCAAGAAGGCCTGGGTTAAAGGAAAATCTGTGGCTGTCCACACAAATGCCAAAAACCGGCCTTAGGCTTAGGGTAAGAGGTTGGGGGACTCCATTTGGCCCACATCCTTGCTAAAGCAAATGGATGATAAAAATAATCAACATTTATTAAGCTTGTGGCTCATCTTATTTTCTACTTATATGACGCTCTGAGGTGGATATCCCCAGGAGCATGTGACTTCTGAGTGCACGGATCTGTCTGGACTCGACAGCTTTACCCCCTCCAGAGTCTGGAACCTAAACACTCATCGATTGCATCCAAGTTTGTAACTGGGATGAGGAGAGCTGCCAAGTTTGAAAGCAAGATTTCATCATCCTGTTTGCAGGATACGGTCACAAAGGCTGCTGACCAATTAGATGCTTTCAGAAAAGGGTGGCTGGCTTTTCAGGGTGGGAAAAAGCATCTGTCCTTCTGTCCTTTACCCCCAAGTAGGTTCTGGTTGAGGCCAGGGACACGGGGGGGTGAGGGGGTGGGACTAGAACTACAGGGAAGGGGCCGGCAGTCGAGGTCAGAGGGAGAAGGGGGCACTGAATGAAAGGGGCCTGGGGCTGGGGGCGCAGGGAAGGGGGACCTAGAGTGAGCTCGGGAACGGGGGTGTGGGAGGAAGGGACCGGGGGTGCGGCGAAGGCGGAAGGGGCCCGGGGCTGGGGGCCTAGGGTGGCCTCTGAGGAATGGGCTTTGGAAGGAATGGGGGTGCGGTGACAGCGGAAGGGGCCAGGCGGGGGGTGGGGGGACAGGGAAAGGGCCCAGAGGGTGACGGGGCCTCGGGGAGGTGGGCAGTGGGCGGGAGGGGGGGCTCAGGGAGGAGGATGCGGGAGGAAGGGCCTGGGGTTGCGGCGAGAGAGAAAAGGAGCTAGGGGCGCAGGGCAGGGGCGTGGGTGGCGTGGACAGGGGGGATGTGGAAGCGGCCTGGGGCGCAGGCGTGGCCCGCACCCAACAGGGGGCCCGCCCGGGGACCGCTGTACCGCGTTCGCACGGCGAGCTCCCGGCCTGGGAGGCCCAAAGGCTTTGTGTGGGCCGCTCCCCGCGAGTTTCCCGCCCAAGGGGCCTGCCCTCTCCTCCCAGTTCTGCGGCGCGGCCGCACTAGGGCGCGCCGCGTCGCCGTCAGCGCATGCGCGCGCGGGAACCCGCCCTCCGGGCCGGTGCACGTGGCCCCGCGGGCCGGCGTGCGTGCGCGCGCCCGCTCTGCGTCCTGCGCCCGCCCGCGCCCGCCGCCCCGCGAGTCTTTCCCTCCGCGCCAGGCCGACGGGTGTGGCCGCCCGAGCCCGCGGCGTGCATGCGCGCGCGCGCCGGGCCACGTGGGAGCGGCGCGGTGCCGTTGCCCCGCCCTTCCTCGGCGCGCGCCGGCGTCGGCTGCGTCTCCGGGCATTTGAATTGCGCTTCCGCCATCTTTCCAGCCCTCAGTCAGACGGGCCGGAGACGCTTCTGGAAGGTAGTGCGGCGGGGCCGGGCCGGGGGTCGCGGGGGCCGCGGGGGCTCGGAGGCCGGGGGCACCGGGGGCACCGGGGGACTGGGATCCGGGGCGGGCGGCGGCGGGGTCGGGGCGGCGGCGGTTGCGCGGGCCCCGGCGGCGGCGGCGGGCTCTCCCCTTCCCCCGCGGTGGAGGCCGCAGGCCGGCGCCGGGACGCGAGTCGGTGGGCCCGGGGCTGGCGGCGGGGGGCGGCCCCGGGGCGGACGGCGGGCCCGGTGTGGAGAGTGGGGCGCGCGATCGGGCGCTGTGCGGCCCCGGCCTCCGCCCCGCGCCCCGGTCTGCGCCCGGCCTCCGCCCGGCCTCCCGGCCTCCCTCCTTCCCTCGCGGGCGCGGCGCCAGGCCCCGCGGACGGGCCAGCGCCGCCCGAT
>NW_022589794.1:1683506-1777323 GCF_004348235.1 Phoca vitulina
GCCGCCCGGCGCCCCTTTGTGGGCCCCGGCACGTGGGGCGGGCCCGGCCATGTGGCTCCCCGGCCGCGCCGCCGGCCCCACGTCTTTCTCTCCGCTCCTCAGCACCAGCGCCATGGCTGCCCAGGGAGAGCCCCAAGTCCAGTTCAAAGTACGTGGTCGGGGGGTGGGCGCCGCGCGCGGGGTCCGCGGGGAGCGGGTAGGGGAGCGGGTGGCGGGGCCCGCGCCGACGTGTGCTGTCCCGCAGCTGGTGCTGGTTGGCGACGGCGGCACCGGGAAGACGACGTTCGTGAAGCGTCACCTGACGGGTGAATTCGAGAAGAAGTATGTAGGTACGTGGGGGGCCAGCCGCCGGGGCCGCGGGTCGGGGGCGCCCCCTCGGGGCTCACGGCCGTGCTTCTGTTGCAGCCACCCTGGGCGTGGAGGTGCACCCGCTCGTGTTCCACACCAACAGGGGACCCATCAAGTTCAACGTGTGGGACACGGCCGGCCAGGAGAAGTTCGGCGGGCTGCGGGACGGCTACTACATCCAAGGTAGGCGGGGGCCGCTGCGTCATGGCCGGCGCGGCGGGGAGCCCCGGGCTGACCCGGAGGCTCGGGACGCGGGAGCAGCGTCAGACGGGCTGCTGCTGCGGCTTCAGAAGAGTTGGGCCTTTTCTTTTTTCCCCCAAATGACTTCAGAATCGCAAATAAAGGTGCATAAAGAAAATGCCTCCAGGAATCTCACTCCTGTGCTGAAAAATTATTGGGAGTTCCTCCGTGACTTTTGCCATCTCTGTGCACAAATAACAGACTTTTTTTCCCTAAAATATGTTGAGCTAGAAAACTGTTAGGTTGTACGTACTTTGTGGTTGGTTGTGTTAATTGTATTTTGGTTTTCTCATAGGTCAGTCTGTAGACTTGAGTGTTCTTATGGAAAAGAACAACGTATTCTGATGTAGCTGGTCATTTTAGGATCTTTTGAGGAATAGGTCCTAGATCCTCAGAATAGAGGAGACAAGTTGTCTAGAAGGCTGATCTATCATCGACTTTGGACTTCGGGATGGGGCAGAATTAATGAAGTATTACAGGAGGGATATTTGATATGGCAAGCTGGTCATTCACACTTAAATAGAATATGGAATTTTAAATCTTGCTGTGTACTCGTGATTTTAAGGTTTTTAGACTTGGAAGAGACCTTGAGAATGAGTGCAGAAATAGAGATGGCCTGATGCCTGGTCCGTGCTCCTTAGCATTCCTCGCCTGTGCAGGAAATCCTAGGTGTGTAACTCTTACCCTGAATCTTTGTTTCAGCCCAGTGTGCCATTATAATGTTTGATGTCACGTCAAGGGTTACTTACAAGAATGTGCCTAACTGGCATAGAGATCTGGTACGAGTGTGTGAGAACATCCCTATTGTGCTGTGTGGCAACAAAGTGGACATTAAGGACAGGAAAGTTAAGGCAAAATCTATTGTCTTCCACCGAAAGAAGAATCTTCAGGTAAGTTTTTTAAAATTTATCATTTACTGCATTATTGCTCTGTTAAAAATGAAATTACAATAACAGGTCCATTAAAGGGATTCGTAAACATCTGTGGTATGGATCAGAAGAATTTTTTAGTTTGGAACATCCAAGTGACTAGCAAGAAGTAGATTTTTAATAACTAATTTTACGTTTTCTTAAAACAGTACTATGACATTTCTGCCAAAAGTAACTACAACTTTGAAAAGCCCTTCCTGTGGCTTGCTAGAAAACTAATTGGAGACCCTAACTTGGAGTTTGTCGCCATGCCCGCTCTCGCCCCCCCAGAGGTTGTCATGGACCCAGCTTTGGCAGCACAGTACGAGCACGATCTAGAGGTAGGGTGTCCAAGTGTCCGGCCACGGGGTCCGTTTCGGCGTCTTGTGTTCCTGACGGCTCTAATCCAGAGTATTCCACGTTGTGTCTTTCCTAGGTTGCTCAGACAACTGCTCTCCCGGATGAAGATGATGACCTGTGAGAACGTGCAGCTGGAGCCCAGCGTCAGAAGTCTAGTTTTATAGGCAACTGTCCTGTGATGTCAGTGGTGCAGCGTGTTTGCCACTTTATTATATAGCTGAGCAGAACATGTGCTTAATCTTTGGGATGCTGAAGGAGATGAATGGGCTTCGGAGTGAATGTGGCAGTTTAAAAAGTACTTTCATTTTTTGGACCTGCATATTTAGCTGTTTTGGAACGCAGTTGTTTCCTTCCTGAGTTTCAGATACGAGACTGCTATAGTCCCATCACAATATCCAGTGGTGAAACCTCGTTGTCACTGTCATTCCCATTCCTTTTCGTTTAGAATCAGAATAAAGTTGTATTTCAAATATCTAAGCAAGTGAACTCCTCCCTTGTTTGGTAAGCATTTTAAAACCACTAACAGGGAAAGTTGTGCCATGTTACTGTTTAAATTGCCTTTGCTATTCTCACTTAATTTGAAGCCTTGCAAGTTAAATTCTTATGTCTGTTTCTTGTACGTTTGAATCCTTTCACAAAAGTGATAGGGCAGGTGTCAGCATGGTAAGTTAACGAGGCGTGAACGTCATCGGTGTGGTTAAGCTAAAATAATGTCTGTCCCACCTGCCTGTTGACTAGGTGGTGTCACCTGGGGAAGAGCTTGAGACTTCTGTGACCTGTCAGAACAAAACCGCGTGTTTTAGACTTTCCAGATAGGCATTTTAAGAATTACAGTTGCTGTTATTTTGTGGCAGAAGTAACCGTGCTCTGATGTAGAGATTTTCAGAGTCCGGTCGAACCATACAAAGGATGAGAGGAACTTTGACAGAAGTCTCAAATATTTGTTAAAAATGAGTGTAAGTTATGCATTTATTTGCTTTTTGTTTTAATGTTACACGTTTAATGTAAAATTGGTATTCTAGAAAGATGTTCCACGTTTACCCGCTGCTTTCAAGTATTCCCAAGCTTTAAAGATGCCGAACACGAAGGATTTAAGTTGGACACCTCACAGCTTTGATGCTTTTTTCTGAAGGATTTTTGTGGCCAGTTCAAGGACACAAATAAAAAACAGAAAAGTAGACCTTAGAATGGCTCCTCAGTAAACGTGAAACATTGCAAAAGTTTCATTGGATGAAACCATTTATCTTTGTATGATTTCCACATTTAAAAATGCGTTGGGTCTATTTTGCCCCGTCGACGCCATACTGTAGCAGTTGGAGGAGTCTGAAACGATTTTGCTCATCAGAGCACTGCTGTAGTTGAGTTTACCAAAGTTCTTCAGATGTCCATTTCTCCTTAAATGATTACTTCCTACCTAAAAAGGTAGGGATTGCTTAAATATATGAAAAAAATGGAATACAAAGGATAGAATTGAATAAATTTCAATACTGAGTAAATGTATCTCTAGATTTGCTTACAGATTTGGATTGCTGTATACACTCTGCTATATTCAGTTCAAAACCAGATTCAGTCTGGGACTTGGAAAGATTCTTCCCCTAACTGGGATGAACGCTTTTTCAGATGCTTAACAGAAGGCATGTGTGTTTGTGACCTGTGTGGAATGCAAGCGTGACGTGACTACTCAGAATCTGAAATGTAACCGTTAAATTTGGAAGCTGCTTCACTTACCTGTTTAATATGGGGTGGGAGAGAATTTACAAGTCTTACTGAAAGAAAAATTTGCTGCAAAATATATTGTTTTTTTGTCTGGATTTTCTGGATCATCTCTAGTATTCCCTGGGAAATAACTGAATCGTTAGCATGCATTACCTCCCTGTGAGGGTCCGTTTCTATGCGGGTTGTGCACGTGGGGGACATTTTCCCCTCAGTTGTCTGAAATCTGATGTGTAACAGGGAAGCCTTGCATTGGAAGCCTGTGCCCTTGCTGAGTTAATGCAGACGCGTAAGGGTCTGTCAGAGCACGGGCTGTAAGAACGAGGACGGTCTGGCTCATGCATTTGGGTGTGGAGCGTTGGTTCCTTTGGATGGTTCATCCTGTTTGGTGACCTGTCCCAATTCAGCAAAATCAGTATGGAGCACTGGTAAGATGCAGGAAGGGCAGAGTGTCTGCAGAGCAGTTCGATGGGGTCCTGTGGCCACTTCAACGTACAGTGGCTTCTCTGCTATCCGCACATCTGGGGAAGGGCAGAGGTTTGCAAAAATACGTTAAACTCCCAAAGAACTGGTTTCTTGGCTCCGAAGTGCATGTGTACAAAGCAATTCAAGTGAGAATTTCTCATTTCCTTTGTGAAAACCATCACTTGATCTTCGGAAATGAGGTGCGCACGTGGCTGAAGTTTTCATCTGATTTGCTAGTTGTGCACGTGGGACCCACCCGAGGTGTTCTGGTGACACCGTTCGCCGTGTTAGGCTGCAGGGTTCCTGCCTGTTTCCAGAGTCACGCGAGGCAGGTGCTGCGCCCGCGCTGAAGTTCATCTCCACCCTTCCCGCTCCCTCTTTCAGACTGGGAGCCCTGTTGGGGTCAAAGGGGCCTGAGCACTGCAGACCGCCCTTGGGGTCCCTTGCCCACAGCCGCCCTACCTGCAGCTCTGTGCAGGCCCCAGAATGCCCCTTGGGTCTCCTGTGGCAGTTTGCACACTGCTGCACCTCAGCCCTGGGGGGAAGGGTCGATTTGTCCCCCTCACTAATCTGCTGTGAGGGCACCGGTCATGTTTGCCCCCTCCTGTCCCTCCTGAGGGATCCGGAGGGGAGGAAAGTGGTTAGAGAGGGTGGGATCGTGGGGAGCGTCTCCCTCCTGGAGTTTGTAGTTTGCAGCTGCCTCTGTCCACTTACTCCAGCTCGGTTTCTTAGAGGAGGGAAAGTGTGCACAATAAGGAACCTTGTCTGGTGGGATCCGCGGAATTAAATAGGGGTTTGTGGTGCTGTCTGTTCAGCCACAGGAAGTGGAGGGGGGACCTTGAATTTAGTGGGTTTTCAGTTGCCTTCCTCTAAGAAGCAGAGTGGAAAACCTTTGCAGGTGAGTAGTCCTTTTACGATGTGGGTAGGGATTGCTTACGTCCTGAGCTGCGTGCTCTGGGATGGGGAGACGGGTGGTCCAGGAGCTGCAGAAAGCGCTAGGACCGTAGTGAGCTGATGTGCAGAACTAGACTGCTCTGAAAGCAGGGATCGCATCCACCTGGGGGGCGGGTGGAGGAGAGAAGGCTCCGAGTCAAGGGGGCAGAGCCCTGCGGTGCGGTGGGCTATGGTGGGGAGCCCCTGAAGGGTCAGGAGCGTTTTAAAGCTTATTCTGGCGGCAGGCGTGGGTGCCCAGGGACTAGTGGCCATCCTGCCCTGACCCATTGAGGTCCCCTCCATGCTGCAGTATTGCAGGGAAGGGAGGTTGACATGTTAACGACCAAACCGTGACTCGTCCAACAAACGTGCAGCAGAAACTGAGCAGACACTGAACGCCAGGTACTATCATTTTATGGGACGACTCCTCTTCCTCCCATCTTCTTGGAAGTGTGATGGGCAACTACAATTTATGTTTACGGCGTGCAACATGATACTTGATAACATGTGAACTGGTTACCAAACCAAGCTGTTCGCCGTGTCCGCCTCTGTAGTTAACATTGACGATCCGTTCTCCGCGCGTGCCAGGCATACACGGTAGTAACTAGTCACCACGCTCTGTTAGGTCTCCAGAACCCGTCTGTTGTGTGCAGCTGAGGCCTTGTGCCCTGCGACCAGTTCCTCCCCGTTCCCCTGGCCGCCCTGACACCCCCGCCCCCCCCACAGCACCCTACTCTCTCTCTCTCGGAGTTTGACTCGCTTAGAGCCCACGTAGAATTATCACCGTGCGCTACTGTCCGTCTGGCTCATTTCACTGAGCACAGTGTCCCCCAGTTTCATCCACGTCAACAGTAGGATTTCCCTTTTGGAGGCTGAATAATGTTCCCTGTCCACACCTATCTTCCTTGTCCTTTCACCAGCCAGTGCACGCTGAGGCTGACTGCACACCTTGGCTACCGTACGGAAGTTTGCCCCTTAGACGAAGGGTAAAGAGCCAAGCGTCCTAGGCCGTTTGCTGCAGTGTCCGTATAAAGTTACACACAAATTTAGTGCCAGTTAGTTGGGAAACCACACTGCTGGGAAGAACACCCTCGAGTCCTGCCACCGAAGCCAGCCCGGCAGGGGGAACTGCTGGGCAGTTTGGGGGTGAGTAGCCTTGGCTTTCTGCTTTTCGTTTCCTGACATGTCGGACCATTTTTCCCCCCAAAGTGAAAAAAGCTACATACTTCATATATTAAAAGTTTAGGGATTTGGACAGTTAAAACATACACTCACCACATTTCCCTCCCATTGAGAGGTAACTGTTGAGGACGTTTGGTCACATATTCTTGGAGATGTTTCCCCAAAAAGGAGGATTATGCTAAAATACTGTCTTGTGATCATTTTTCACTTTTTATTCAGGGCCTTTCTATGCCAGTTTTACACCACTTCTGACAAATGCTAGGAAGCCCCGTACTGTGGACGGGCCGCCGTGTCAGCTGACAAACCTGGTCGGGTTGAGTTTCCGTGATCTCCTCACGGTGCACCTTTCAGAGTGGTTTTAGCGAGAAGAGGGGAATTTATTCCCAAATGCTTAGAACCGCCATGCTATTTCACCTCCATGTGCTACTGAAATAGCCATGTTTTTTTTTTTTTAAGATTTATTTATTTTAGAGAGAGAACGCAGAGGGGGAGGGGCAGAGGTAGAGAGAATCCCAAGCAGACGCCCCGCTGAGTGCGGAGCCTAACATGGGGCTCAATCCCACGACCCTGAGACCACGATCTGAGCTGAAACCAAGTTGAGTGCTCAACCGACTGAGCCACCAGGCGCCCCCAAACAGCCACGCTTTTAATTTTAACTTTTGAAGATGTGCTCTGCTTTACCAAATCCTAATAGATGGAAAATCAAAATTATTCTTTAAGAAGTTCTGTGTGTCCCCAGTGTGTGACGTGGTGCAAGATGCAGACAGCCGTAGGCGCCGCGTCAATCCTCTTACTAAGAAGCAGCCTTGGAGGGCGCCTGGGTGGCTCAGTTGGTTGGGCGACTGCCTTCGGCTCGGGTCATGATCCTGGAGTCCCCGGATCGAGTCCCGCGTCGGGCTCCCTACTCGGCGGGGAGCCTGCTTCTCCCTCTGACCCTCCCCCCCTCATGTGCTCTCTCTCTCATTCTCTCTGTCTCAGATGAATAAATAAAATCTTTAAAAAAAAAAAAAAAAAGGCGGCCTTGGGGCCACTTACCTATGAATTCATAGTTTTCGTTTTCAGAGCCATACAACGTGCGGGATATACGCTCACCCCTCTGCAGGTATTTGTACTGTGTTATGCCCCCGTTTGGAGCTTGGAAAATATTGACTGGTGATGTTGGGTTTGGATTTAAAGGGAGACAATCTTGGGGGGAAAGTAGGGCTAACCAGAAAACCTGCAGTGATACAATGGAAATTGAGAGCTTAAATTAAAAACAAAAACAAAAACACCACGTAACAGCCCAGAAAACACTGTTAATATGAAGGAGCTGACTGGTCCTTTGTGCAGCAGGGTTTCCGCGTACAGCGTGTCCTTTTTCCTTTTTTTGACTGATTTATTTTAGAGAGAGTGCAAGTGGAGGGTGGGGTGCACAGGGAGAGGGAGAGAGAGAGTCTCAAGCAGACTCCCCGCTGAGCGCAGAGCCTGACACAGGGCTCGACCTCACGACCCTGAGATCATGACCCCGAGGTCACGACCTGAGCTGGAACCAAGAGTTGTTTGCTCCGCGGACCGAGCCCCCAGGCGCCCCACGTAGGGCGGGTTCTTACCTTGTGCGACCGTAGCTGCCCGCCCCGCATGAGCAGCCAAGGCTGCCCATCCCCCCGTAGGACAGGGCTCGCCCCGGCCGCTGCCATCCCACCAGAACAGACGGGGGGTGGGGAGGGGGCAGGGCAGGTAAGCAGTAGGCCGGGGTCTTGTCACCCAAGTGTCCGTGATTGGAGTCCCGCAGTTACAGGGCTGTGTACGAAGGTAAACTCCGTTGCGACTCAGAACTGTGAACACACCCATGACTTAACACTCTCGCTCCCAGCCCGGCCATCACTTCCTCCACTGGGATGCTCACGTTGGGCCAGACCCTCACCGCAGGTGTCTCCCTTCCAGAGGCCATGTCCTGTCCCCACGCGTGCCGGCACCCGGGACGCCGTCCCTCCGTGATGGCTCCTGACCCGCGGCCTGGGGTGAGTGAGGCCGAGAGGCAGGGTCTCAGACCCTTGGCTGTGGCGGTCAGAAGGGGAGCTGCCCCCCTCAGTTCCGTGGTGATTCCCCTCCTGGCACAGGGCTGCCCCACAGATGGGCGGAGGGGGGCTCCACCCGCAGGGCCGCAGGGGGGAGGTGGTGAGCACTGAGCCCGCACACATTGTTTACAAATGATTATGTATTTTTCAGATAATTGTTAATAACCCACTTAACTGTTAATATTTTTTACATAAATGAACATTTTCGTGTTTACGGCACAAACAATGTTTTCTTTCCAAGAAATTGGGATGGGATATTATTTGGTCAGAGTTTATGAAAGTCATTGTGTTTCAAAAGGCATCCTCAAACTACTCTTTGGGGACCTGATTTATTTTTTTTAATATCTCGGATTATTTTAATAATTTCTCTTAGCCTATTTTGAAATAAGCAGCTTATCGTTGTGATCTTTTAAAGAGGATGCATCTGGTTGGCATCAGTTCATTGTCTGTGTTCTGTCACTTACGTCCCCTGTCCTCTCTCCCTGAAGTGTTCTCTGAACCCCACCCTAACCCCTTTCTCTGCTTGTTTTTGGGGACTGCCCTTCCTTTTGCTTTTCTGTTGTATTCATGATGTTTGAGAAGCATCTCCATACTTGGAAATTCCCTGGTTCTTACCCTTACCTCCTTTTTTCTGGGCTCGGGGTTTCTGCTGCTTCTTTCTTCCCTGTCCCATCTACTTGGGAATCTGTTGCTAGAAGCTTCTCCTCCATGTGGGGCTCACCCCAGGAGGAGCTTCTGGGCTGTGTCTGCCGGGCTGCCTACCAGGGCCCAGACAGGGTGGCTCAGATGAGCAACATTTGTTTTCTCCCAGTTCTGAAGGTCAGGAGTCCAAGGTCAAAGTTCTGCAGGGTTTGGTTTCTGCTGAGGACTCTCGCTGGTTTGCAGCCAGGCCTGTGTCCTCACGTGGCCTTCCCTCTGAGTGCGCTGGACTATCTCAGGCCAGTCCCACCCGCTAGAGCTCCATCCTCCGGGCCCCTCTGCAGGACATCCCAGCGCCGTCCTCAGATTGGCCAGCCCTCCGCGCCCCGGGGAAGAGCTTGTTGTTGCCATTCTGCGTTTAGACCCTCCAGTTAGTTGCCATGTGGCTTCTTGCCTCCTTCCCTTCAGAGATGCCGGTACCGCGAGGGACTTCGGGCGTCATGGTTTGTCCCTGGGTTTGGTTTGGTTGGTTTTGTTAGATGATGAGATTTTGTGTTTTTGCTACTCCGGCTGGATGTCCTGGCAGAGTGAAAATATGCCACCACCACCAACCTGTGAAACATGACCGCCGAAACGCTGACCCTGAATTGAATGCCGCTCTTCAACTTAACCACCAATTTATGGAAGTTCGGGATCAGAGGAATACGTTAGATTCGCACTGTCCACATATGACCAGCAAAGCCCAGAATATGGGAAACTCAGCAGAGCAACTAACGTCCTCCTGGGGGGGAGAAAAAGGACAAAGGGAGAATTATGGCTTCGAAAGAGGCCTGAGAGGAACATGGATTGGAAGCAATCCGCCCACCTCGTTAGATGCTGATTTTGGTAAAGTCTGAACGCAACTGCGGGACGGTTACACTCGAGCGAGGATCCCACGTGTGGCGACACTGAGGAGCTGCTGACGATCTGTCTCAGTGTGGCACAGTTTCTGCAGTTGGCTTTGTCTGCAAATGCACATTTCTGTCCTGAAAGACGAGGACTCCCCGTCGGTCCTTGCCCCGCCAGGCTCAGCGCCGGCCGGTGAGTACCACCAGCTCCGCCATCCTGGTGGGGACTGCAAGGTGGCGATTTCCCAACCTGTCACCCCTCTTATGTCGGTTAGCTGTGACTCTTTCCTGAAGAACGAATGCTCTTTGTCACCCATTTGTTTGACCTAAAAAGTGGTGTCTAGGGACAGGCAGAATAAATGCTTGGTGCTTGTCCTTGATCAGTTTTCTGGGCGGTGACTTTATGCCCTCCAGAACCGACCAGCGAGATCATCTTTGTTTGTAGTATCGTTATGCACGTATATAGTTCTCTGTCTTTGGCGGGCTTCCCTACCGAGTCACCGTTTTCTTCTTCGATGGTCACATTGTGCCCTCTTTGGCCACTGGGGACCCCACCAGGGGAGTTTCATGTCATTTGATTAAGACCCTTCTCTCTCTCTCTCTTTTAAAAGATTTTATTTATTTATTTATTTGACAGAGACACAGCGAGAGAGGGAACACAAGCAGGGGGAGTGGGAGAGGGAGAAGCAGGCTTCCCGCCGAGCAGGGAGCCCGATGCGGAGCTTGATCCCAGGACCCTGGGATCATGACCTGAGCCGAAGGCAGACGCTTAACGACTAAGCCACCCAGGCAGCCTGTTCTCTGTTTCTTACACAGAAGTTTTCATACTGTGTGTGTTCTTCTGAATTGTAAGTGGCACGTATCCTGGACACAGTCCATTACAACTGCCTAGGTGTAGGTTTTGCTATGTCGTGCTCCGGGATATATTCACACAGACCCTCTCAATGGACAGTCTTCGGAAGGAACATCTTGCACACATATAATTTCATAGTGTTGCACCAGAGCATCTTTGTAGAAGTGGGACTGGGGGTCGAAGAGTTAAGATGCAAGGGTCAATTTTGCTGGATATTGCCAAATTCCTTTCCAAAGTGTCGTAAATCTTCATTCCCACGAGCAATGTATTCCATGTGGGCCACAATAATTTTTTTTTTTTTAAAAAGTGACACCTCTTAAGAAAATGTCACGTAAAATTTAGATTTCCATTTTCTCTGGAGACACGGAGAGATCTGGGGACACCCCAGTCCTACAGGGATGGGGCGGGTTCTCCGGGTTGTCACAACTCTTGCGTCTGAGAACCTCAGGACTGTTTGCTTACACGCGGCCCAGGTGTTGGTCTATAGGCATTTGAGTTTGTGAATTCTTGTTACAAGTTGAACTTGATGGTTTAAATTTTCATTGGCCATGAATGAGAAAGAACCTGTAAGTCCATTTGGGAGTGTGCGTGTGTGTGCAGACAGGCCCAGCACAGTTGTAGAAATCAACCTATTATTAAATCTGTACATCTGGGGGTGCCTGGGTGGCTCAGTTGGTTAAGCGACTGCCTTCGGCTCAGGTCATGATCCTGGAGTCCCTGGATCGAGTCCCGCATCGGGCTCCCTGCTCCACGGGGAGTCTGCTTCTCCCTCTGACCCTCCTCCCTCTCATGCTCTCTGTCTCTCATTCTCTCTCTCTCAAATAAATAAATAAAATCTTTAAAAAAAACCCAAAAAACAAAAATCTGTACATCTGTCTCTGGGGTTTTTCTTTCACTTTTTACTGTACAGAAATCGAGTAGGTTTGCAACAGTGAGACTGTCACCTTTGTTTTAGGACTTTCACATCACTTTTCCTAAGAAGCCAGCACAGAGGTAAACGTATTTGTGTGGGTTAAAGCAGGTGTGTGTGGGGCCTGGGCCTGACCTCGAAATCCAATTAAGAATCTGGATTTTATATCCAACAACTGAGAATCGCCCCAGGAGTCTGGAGGACAGGCTTGGAGTGGTGTTTCTGGTCACCATAGTACCGCTGAGATGCTAACAAAGATGTCGATTTTGCTGGCTGGTGATCCTCTTAAAATTAAATCACCAAATATTTAGGAATATTAAGTCCTTAATAATAGTCTCGTTTAAGGGTGCCTGGGTGGCTCAGTCGTTAAGCGTCTGCCTTCGGCTCAGGTCATGGTCCCAGGGTCCTGGGATCGAGCCCCACATCGGGCTCCCTGCTCAGCGGGAAGCCTGCTTCTCCCTCTCCCACTCCCCCTGCTTGTGTTCCCTCTCTCGCTGTGTCTCTCTCTGTCAAATAAATAAATAAAATCTTAAAAAAAAAAAAAGTCGTTTAATAAAGCTCTTTAATGTATCTCCTTGTTGTCTGAGCGTAAGTGGTATTAAAAGTAGTCACTTGAAATAAACTATTTAAAATAAGCATCAAAATTTCCAAGTGAAGAGTGAAAAATGATTAGGACTGTGTTTTGAAAAATGAAACTAAAAATCATGACCAAGTTTTGTATTTAGTGCCACTGAGCTTGTAATTGAAATTATATGCTGATTCTTGGAACAAACCAAAAATGAGTTGTGTGAATTTGGGAAGAACACAATTTGTGTGGTAGAATTATAGTATATTCTTCAACACACAGTTGATTTTCACAGCATGATCTTATTTTTTTATATAAACATGTCTGAAGCCTTTGTTCGTGTTTTAGCATTCAGATTATTCCCTCCGGAATGCTGACGGTCCTTGTGATTTCTATTCTTCAGTTTCAGCTAGTCTCAATCGGCCTGATACACAGTTTATCAAGTCTTGCATCTCTTGTCGCGCTTGGGCTTTCTTACCTGATTTTTGCGGCAGCTTTGTTCATCCCCGGGGGCCGGAGGCCTGAGCACCACAGAAGCCGGGCTCGCCGACTCGGTCAGTGACGCTCACGGGCACCCGGCTGGGGGACGTGTGGGGCAGTCATTTTACAAATGGTCTTTAGGGAACAATCCTGTGTTTGGGCGACTTTGCCTCTGATCGCAAGCTCAGTTGGGAGGATTGGACGCTGAGGGCCTCCCATGCTGCCTGTGGTTCTCAGGGCGGTCCCCAGAGCGCTGAGGCCTAGCTGCACGGACGGACGGACGGACGGGGCCCCACGGACCTCTGTCCCGCCCCCGGCCCTGCCTGGTGACGTCAGAAAGACCAAGATGTTTGCTCTACCACCAATGTTAACAAACGCATACCTTTAAAAAGTCTTAAGTGTGAATTTCATTTCAAGGATTTAAATGGCTGTGTCCCATACTGACTATTTTCTTTCAACAAACTCAAGCAAGTAGAGAAAGCTTCCGAGAGGGTCCCGAGCGTGCGGCGCGCTGGAACAACACCAGTTAAGAACTTGGCGCTGCAGTTTGTACAAGCGGGTGGGATTCCGACGACCTTCTAGGAGATGATAACTGTGATAAACTGGTTTTGAGTTAAAATTTAACTCCATTTCTTCATGGAAGGCATACTCTATTGGTACCTATTAGTGGTGGTCCTAATACTGTGTGTGGTATACATATATATGTCTACAGCAAAACACTATATAATCAAAACAGCTGGCTTTGGGGCGCCTGGGTGGCTCAGTCGGTGACGTGTCTGCCTTCCGCTCAGGTCATGATCTCGGGGTCCCGGGGTCGAGTCCCAAGTCGGGCTCCCTGCTCAGCAGAGAGCCTGCTTCTCCTTCTCCCTCTGCCCCTCCCCACTCGTGCTCTCTCTCTCTCTCTCTCTCTCAAATACATAAAATCTTAAAAAAAAGAACTAGCTTTTATGCATATATGTACCAGACACAATACTGGGTATATTTAGCGCTTTTAACAATTCCAGTTGATCCACACTATTACTCTCCCCATTTTAAAGATGACAAGCTGGATGTTAATATTCGGCAGCTTGGCCAAGCTACACGGTATTGAGTCAGGATTTCTACTCCGGTACCGGCTGGGTTTTCAGTTACAATACACGACGAGCATTCTCCACTGGGCGACCGGTCCCAGCCAATGACGATTTATGTCATTTACTGATTCCACAGACATTTCCCGTAAATCATTTTATGTATAAGGTAATTTGGGGAAGGAGGAAATAGAAAGTAATTCAGATGCAGAAAGACATGGGTTTGAGACCACGTGAAATCCACGAGCCCAAACTCTTCCCTCTGTAAGTAGTGATTTCTTCCTTCAGTATCCGCCCGCCGTGCAGGTGGCCACGGTCCTATGAGGGTGAGTGCCGCCACCCCCCATCCCCTACCCGCGGTGGGTCTCGCGGAGCACTGCATGATGCCAATCTAGTTACCACGGTGACCAGGACTGACACGTTTATCCGTCTCCCATTTTAAAATTTTATTATGGAAGATAACACAAGAATTTTATGTCTTTTCGGATCCAGAAAAACCATCAGAAATCACTTTTCAGAGAACTGGTAATAAGACAACAATGAATTTGTCCCCTTGATCCCACGTGACTTGGAGCTTTAATGGTCTTAAGGAAACGCTCAGCAAACTTTCCTTTTGAATCATTCACAGCCATTTTAGATTATAAAATTTAAAACTTTCTATTATGGAGACTAGTGAAGTTAGTATAAGATACGGTTAATACAGTTAAGAAGATGGTATAAGGACCCCGTCTATCGCCATCTAGTGTCGACAAGTAACAAATACGTTTATAAGCCACTGATGCTCCCAGATGACATTATTTCACGACCATATAATTATGTGAATAATGTTTCATAAGCCCTGAAACTGTATCTCAGGCCTGATGGCCCTGCGCATTTCCTTATCTCTCTAAAATAGGAGGGTTCTGTTTTTCTCCCCTTGAGTGTCAAGAAGTTTTTAAGAGTAAAAAAGTACAGGGTGAGTAAAAAATACAACTGAATTGAAACTTGTTATTTCCACCTAAAAACATATTAAGCTGTTTTCAATAAGAAAAAAAATTCCCTTGGGGCGCCTGGGTGGCTCAGATCGTTAAGTGTCTGCCTTCGGCTCAGGTCATGATCCCAGGGTCCTGGGATCGAGTCCCGCATCGGGCTCCCTGCTCGGCGGGGAGCCTGCTTCTCCATCTGCCTCTGCCTCTCTCTCTGACTCTCATGAATAAATAAATAAAACATTCAAAAAAAAAAAAAAGAAAAGAAAAAAATTCCCTTTTAAAAAGAGGATACTCATGTTTCTGATTTTCTGATACATTTTTTTCCTAACGAAGGCTGGTTTCTTTTTAAGATATAAAAGCCGTTTAGTTTTCTCTTTGAGAAATAAACGGTATTTTTGACTTGCTGAGAATTTTCTTAAAAATGAAAATAACCATGTTTTAGTTATACAGCAGTAGGTGTTAGTTTTAAAAATATCTAGACAATATATACAAATATGAAGGCCATCTACAATCAATCATATGCTGTGAGAAAAACACCGTGCGTGACCTTGTGGTTCCCGTCCTTACCTGTGCTCTTTTATGCATGCACTTTTCAATTTTATTGTTTTATTTTCCTTCCATCCTCTTCCCACCCAGGTAACCAATGGCAACAAACTGGTAGGTTGTTGCTCCATAGCATTCTCCATTTTATCATATTGTGTGCGTATATACAAATTTAATGAGTTTTTAATACCTTTAATTATTTGAACAGAGCATGCATAATACATTCATCTGGCCCCAAAATGAAGGAGCACTCCAAGGCAGACTGATGAAAAGTCACCCCCTCCGTGCAGCTCCGGCCTCTCCCCAGTAGGTAATGGCCTTTATTAGTTTCTTACATATCCCGCCATGCTTGTTTATAGACTATTTTACTACCATTTAAGAAACATGAAAGTTAGCTGATTTAGACATTATGCATTTTGCTTTTTGCAGCGTAGCCTGCAGATGTTTTCATTTCGTGTACTGAGATTTCTCTCTTTAAGTAATTGCACAGCATCACCGCTGCGTGGGCATAGTTGGGTTGTTTACTATTTCACTATAACAGACGTTGCTTGGACATGTGTCATCTTGTGTGTGTGCAGCCCTACCTGCAGGACGTTGCTCGCCTGGGTTGTGGGTCACAGATGAATTGATAGCTGCTCCTCGCTGGTCTCTGTAGCCCGCAGCTGATGTGCAGTCGACGGATCCCCTGGCCGGGTGGGAGAGCTCCCGTTTTCCCATGGCTCCGATAACAACGTGTGTTCTTAAACTTTTGTAATTTTGCCATTAAGATAAGTGGAAAGTGGTAATTCGGTGTGGTTTTAATTTGCGTTTCTCTTACGAACGAACCACTCCTCACTTACTGTTGGGATCATACGTGGGCAGCCTCTTCAGACTGGCTTTTGTCACTTAGCACTTGACATCTCTCCTGTTCCTCCTGTCTTTTCATGGTTTGACAGCTTTTTTTTTTTTTTTTTTAGCGCTGAATGCTATTCCACCGTCTGGATGGACCACAGTTTGTGTATCCATGCACCACTGAAAGGCAACTTAGTGGCTTCCAAGTTTTGGCAATTACTAATAAATCTGCTATAAACATCCATGTGCCGGTTTTCTGTGGACCAAAGTTGCAACTCCTTTGTTGTAAATACCATGGAGCACGATTGCTGGATCCTGTACTAAGGTATGTTAGGTTTTTTTTAAGATTTTATTTATTTATTTGACAGAGAGAGACACAGCGAGAGAGGGAACACAAGCAGGGGGAGGGGGAGAGGGAGAAGCAGGCTCCCCGCGGAGCAGGGGCTCGATCCCAGGACCCCGGGACCATGACCTGAGCTGAAGGCAGACGCTTAACGACTGAGCCACTCAGGCGCCCCTAAGGTATGTTAGTTTTGTCAGCAACCACCCAACTGTCTTGCAAAGAGGTTGCTCAAGTTTGCATTTGCCCCTGCTGTGGAGAAGACTTCTGTCGCCTTGGATCATGCTGGGAAGTCCTAGTCGCCTGAGCCGTAGTCACTGCTCAGCAAAGCAGTTTTGTTAAATTACATTTCCTTTGGAAAATAAATACTTCACTGAGATCTGCTTTATTTCCATACATTTAAGCAAATTGTTCTCTCCAATTTAATTTTCTTTCTGCAGTTAATTCTCCTTTATCATTTATTTTACATTTGAACATTCTCTTACTGTTCTTAGGTTGAAAAATAGAGGTTCTTAAGATCGCTCTCACATTTTTTATGTTTAATACCCCCCCTCCCTCTTTATTAGTTCCTTTCTTCTTTACTTGGAACTGTTGGGATCCTTTTCTAATTTCTTTAATTTCAGCCTTAAACATTTAAAAACAGTAATTCTTATTTGTTAATAAATTACATTAGACCACACACTTTTATCTGACTAATGCTTTGCTTATTTGAGCTGCTTCGATATCAAAGTGTCACTTTCTATGTAGCGTGAAATTTTATTTTATGTGCTCTTTCAATATTCAGGATAGGTTTTCAAACAGTTCCCAAATGGTGTGTTTTGCTTCACCCCCAGCTTCACTGAGCCGTAACTGACACACCACACTGCCTAAGTCTGAGGCGTCCAGCGCATGACTGAGCGGGCCGGTATGTTGTGAAACGGGGAGTAGTCACCCCACGTGATTACCATTTGTTGTTGCTGCTATGGCGACAACATCCAGGATCTACCCTCTCAGCAACTTTCGAGGACACAGTGCATTGTTGACTGTTGTCACATGCTGTACACTGGATGCCCAGGACTTACTCTCCCTACCCCGGGAGTGGGGAGTGTGTGCCCTTTGACCTGCCCCCCCGCCCCCCCGCGCCCCCCCCACCCGCAGTGGTCACTCTTCTCCGTGCTCCTCTTCTCCTCTTTGTTCCTCACTACATTCTTCTATTTGCAAAGCTGTCCTTTCTCCTAGTCCCCCAATGAGACACACTTTAAAATTCATCTTCTACTTTTAACTTTCTTCATGTGTATCCCTTTAGACAAATGGGATGTTTTTCTCCATTTTACGTTTTAGTTGGTTATGGGTAACATACAGAAAAAACAATTTTTTTTTTTAGTGGTAGTTATCTTGAATCCCACTGCTTTAACACACTCATTTGACACATCTTTTGCTTTTTCTGGGTACTCAGTCACATTTAGCAAAAAGAGACTGTATTATGATGTTTCTAATATTTATATTGATTTTTTTTATTTTCTATTTTTGAATCTGCTGGAAACACTAATAAATTTGGACAACAGTGGCAATTATGAGTATCAATGTCTTGATTTCATTGGGAAAAGCATTAGTGTTTACTGTTTTAAGTTTATTTTATTCTTATCCCTTCTTTGGCAAGTGATTTTGAACATATTTAAGATTTTTATGTATAGAGCTTTTACTAGAAATGGTTAGTAACTTTGACAGGGGCTTTTCAGCCTCTACTCATAATAATTTGGTTTTTCCTCCATTGTTTGATGTAACTTTTTAATGCTGATAGATTTCCTAATGTCAATCATTGCTGAATTTCTGGAATGAACCCTGCTTGGTCATAGCATTTCTGCGTCCTCTGTTAATTTTTGTGTCTGTGCTCATAAGGGAGATTGAGCAGTGGGTTTCTGGTTTTGCATTACCATTTCCAGGTGGTGGTGCCGGGCTTTGGGAGCAGACTGCTAGGCTTGAACTGCAACACCCACCCCCTGCCCCCCGCCGCCGGATGGGCGCCCCGGACCACTTGCTCTCTTCCTGTTAGCTGCCCCACCCGTGAGATAAGACCACGTGCAACACTGAGCTCACGGGTCTGCTCTGAGGATTGCAGGAGGTGAGGAATGAGAAGCACGCAGACGGGCTGACATATGGTACAGTTTTAAATGTCAGAAAAGGTTGTGCTGTCTTCTCAAAATGAAATGCAGATCTTTCTATATTTTCTATAGTCCAGAATTATATAAGGAATTGGTCTACTGAATTCAGCCTTATACTGGAGGCATAAAATATTGTTGTCAGGGTCTTGCAGTGATGAGGACACCTGAGGTGGGAAGGAAAGATCTGAACTGAAAGTGTTTTTAGAGAAGAAAAGGCATTGGTGGTTGGTCTTTCCAAAGCAGAGGGAGAAACCCCCATGATACTGGTTTAGGAGGGCGGCACAGGAATGCTGTTCCCCTCCCAGAAAGGGCAGAAAGAAGGAAATTGAGGGTTTATCTCCTCGGTGGTATAGCTCATGCTCTTCTCTGTAGCCCTCAGACTCTCTGGAAAAACCTTTGACACACTCCCTCTCATCTTTTTTTTTTTTTTTTTTTTTTAATTTTTTTTTTTTTAAAGATTTTATTTATTTATTTGACAGAGAGAGACACAGCGAGAGAGGGAACCCAAGCAGGGGGAGCGGGAGAGGGAGAAGCAGGCTTCCCTCCGAGCAGGGAGCCCGATGCGGGGCTCAATCCCACGACCCTGGGATCATGACCTGAGCCGAAGGCAGACGCTTAACGACTGAGCCACCCGGGCGCCCCGTCCCTCTCATCTTTTAGGTAAGCTCTACGCGCAGTGTGGAGTCCAACGTGGGGCTTGAACTCAAGCCCTGAGCTGAGACCAAGAGTCAGATGCTCAACCGACCGAGCCACCCAGGGGCCCCTCTCTCATCTTTTAAAAACCTGTGGTCAAGCTAGACCTCTTTTTTGATGGGTCATTAAATAGCAATATATTCCAGGAAAATGGGGGTTTCTCTTTTTTTCTCTTTATTTAAACTAAGAGAATTATTCTTCAACTTAGGAACAGACTTGTGTTTCTAAAATGAAGTCTCATGTTGACAACTTTACGTGCAAAGTTATGTGGAAATAGGGAACTACAAAGTTGGAGACTGAGTTCCTGGTTAGTCCACAGATGTCTTATTTGACCACGTTCTAGAGTTATTTTTTTTTTAAGATTTTATTTGTTTGGCAGAGAGAGCACAAGCAGGGGGAGCGGCAGGCAGAGGGAGAGGGAGAAGCAGACTCCCCGCTGAGCAGGGAGCCCGATGTGGGGCTCGATCCCAGGACCCTGGGATCATGACCTGAGCCGAAAGCAGACACTTCACGACTGAGCCACCCAGGTGTCCCTAGAGTTATCTTTGAAAAGAGGAGGGCAAACCGTGGGACTCCCTCACTCTCGATGACGTCTGATGGTCTGATGTCGTTTGGAGTAAGAGATAAACTTATCTTGACTCTTCTGTGTGCTTCTACCCAGAATGATCTTGCTCCAGGCACAATATTACTCTACCCATTCGGTAGAGTAATACTGAATTGAAAGGTTTTCGAGTGGCTGGCTCCCCGTATTGGCCACCCTTCCATGGCGTTGCCGCAGACTCCGTGGGAGTTCTTCTGTGTTCTTGATAGAGTCAGGACTGTGGGTGAGTGAAAAAAATTAGTGTACTGGTGGCTAATCTGTCCCACGCAGCGTTCTTCATCCTGGGAGCGAGGTTTTGAAGCGGGCCAGTCAGCTCACTGAAAAATGTGGGAAAAAAATATTTTGTGGAACTGTATGAAATTAGATATTTTACAGTTTGACCTACAAAGTGGTCATTTCATATGATTGCTCCTAATGCTTTGGCATCTTCCTGGCTCTTTGAGTATTTCTCATTAACATTCTCACATGGGACATAGCTCTTGCCTCTTCCCATCCAGGTGTATTATTCTACCAAACTGCAATCTGTTTCCTCTCCAGATTTCTAACTTTTTCTGTCCTTCCCCCAACTAAAATTTCCATTTTTAGTCCGGCTAATCTCAGCTACTGGGTGAAAAGCCGTCGGAAAAAAATTTGTATTAACTTGAGACAAGTTGGTAGCTCTTTGCTCCTACTAGAGTTATTGGCATTTAAAGAAGATTCTGGGTAACCCATGCACAGTTTCAGTTGACAAAATTTAAGACACTTTGAGAAAGTGAAATGAAACAATGCATTGTGGATGGTTGTATTTGTCAATGTATATTTTTCTATTACACACATGACAGAATATCTACATCAAAATGGCTTAAGTAAAGAGTATTTATTTATACGCGGTGAGAAGCGTAGACTTCTCCCACCCTCCACACACACACCGGAAACAAGTAAAAAAGGCTGGACAAAATAGATAAAACAGTGGTTTTTAAGACACTGAACTTCAGGCAATAACAAACAGGATCTCTGACATGGACAAGAAGGGAGGTGAGCCCCTCAAATACTCCAGCTTGCTGCCCAGAGAGAGTTTGAAAGCTGTGGCCTGGGAGGGTGACCCAGGTGGAGCCCAGCATCCTCCCTGAGTTCAGGGGATGGACTTGGGGATCAAAGGAGCAGAGTCAACTGGGGTGTGCAGGGTGGGGTCCTGGAGGGAGTCGCAGAGAGAGAACTTCATAGGTCTGCAGAGGTTCCTTCTTTGTGTCTTTATCTGAGTACCAGTGCGGGGCATGGTGGGAACTCCCAGAGGATTAGAGAAGATGCATCTCAGAGCACACATGTGGCTGAGAATAGTTCATGTTCCCACCAGTCAGAATGAAAACTTCGTACTTCATGGGCATTTTAGGTAAAGGCTTTTGCCTCAGAAATGGTGCAGAATGGGACTTAGACTTACAAGTTGGTCTAGTCTTGCCTAAAAACTTAAAATCAAGACCTGAAGGGATTAAATTGTTTCCAAATAGCTTAATACATCCCAGACAAAAGCTCAAGAATATTTAAGGAATACAAAAACATTCAACAATCAACAGTGTAAAATTGACAATGCTTGGCAAGCAATAAGAAATTACAAGCCATGCATAGAAGCCAAAAAATGTGACCCATAATAAAAGGAAATATCGATTCAAAAACCAATCCAGAAAATGGCACAGATTTTAAGATTAGTAGTAAAAGATATTCTCACACTTATTGTAACTATGTTCCATATGTCAGGAAGCTAGAGGAAAGATTGAACGTGGCATGGAATATTGATCTCTAGAGATGAAAACAATTCTATAAAAAAATACTTTGGATGGGATTAATGGCAGATGAGACATGACAGAAGATTAGTGAATAGGAAGATGCAGAAATAGAAAATATCCAAAGTGGAACAGTACAAAAACTGAATAAAATCAACAGAGCACCAGTGATCTGTGGGATAACTTCAGTGTCCTGATGTAGGTACACCTGGAGTCTGAAGGAAAGGAAGTGGGAAGACAAATGGAAACATGGGCTGAAATACTCCCAAATTGATGAAAGACTACACACTCACAAATCGAAGAATCTCAATGAGCTCCAAACACAAGAGACATGAAGAAAATTACAGAAAGCAGACTATGATCACATTTCTTAAAAACCAGTGATCAAGAAGAAAGTCTTAAAAGCAGTGGGAGAGTGGGGAGAGACATTCGGTGTCCAGAGAAGAACAGATAAGAAGGGCAGCGGATTTTGCATCTGAAACAATGTAAGTGAGAAGACAGAGCAGCATCTTTAAAGAACTGGACAGAAAACAAAATCCCAAATTGATATTTTGGAATTCTGTAGTTAGAAAAAATAGCCTCCAAAAACAGAGGTGAAATAAAGACATTTTTGGGCATACAAATGCTGGAAGAATTAGTTACCTGGAGATTCCACTATAAGAAATGCAGGACAGTAACACCAGGTGAAATCTGAATCTATACAGGGAAAAAGGATACCAGACAAGGTAACTATTTGGGTACATATTTTTCCTACTGTTTAATCTCTTTGTAACACAATTGATTGTTTAAAGCAAAATTAATACTGATGTAATGTGAGGTTTATTTATTTTTAAAGCTTTATTTATTTATTTTAGAGAGAGAGAAGAGTGAGGGGGCTGGGGCAGGAGCAGAGGGAGAGGGAGAGAAATCTGAAAGCAGACTCCCCACTGAGCACAGAGCCCCACACAGGGCTCGATCCCAGGACCCCGAGACTATGACCTGAGCTGAAACCAAGAGTTGGCTGCTTATCCGACTGAGCCACCAGGTGCCATGTAATGTGAGGTTTAATCACATAGGCACAGGTAAAATGTACCAGGTCAGTTGCATAAAGGCTAGCAAGGCTGAAAGGGAGTATACTGTTACGAGGTTTTTACACTATACCCGAAGTGATGGAGTGTCACTTGAAGGCAGATGGTGACAACTTCAAGATGTACACCATATACTCTAACACAGCCACTTAAAGACAGGTAACCAATAAGGAAATAATGGAGGTAAAATAGGATCACTAGAAATACTCAATCTATAGAAAGCAGAAAAAGAGGAAAAGGGGGAAAAAGAACAGATGGGACAAATAGAGAGCAGATGTCAAGATAGTAGATTTAAGTCTAACTATACTAATAATCACATTATATGTAAATGGTAGAAACACTCAATTAAAAGGCAGAGATCGTCAAACTGTGCAATCTTGTATTCCGCCTACAGGAAACCCACTTCATTTATTTAGAAATTGAGCTATAATTGACATACAACATTATATTAGTTTCAGGTGTATAACATAATGATTTGATATGCTGTGAAGTGACCACAAAATGTCTATTATTCATCACCACACATAGCCACAAATATTTTTTCTTGTGATGAGAACTTTTAAGATCTACTCTCTTAGCAACTTTCAAATGTATAGCATAGTATTATTAAAGATAGTTACATTACATTCTTGGGAAACCCACTTTCAATATAAAGTCACAAATAAGTTAAAAGTAAAAGGATGGACAAAGATTTACCTTGTTAACACTAATGAAAAGGGAGCTGGGTTGACTGTATTTATATCAGATAGTAGACTGTTGCAAAGAAACCAGGATGAAGAGCATCATTTCATAATTCCAAAGGGAATCAATTTACCAAGAGGTCTTAACAATTATAAACCTTCACATACCTAATAAAAGACCATCAAAATACATAAAGTAAATTCGATAAATGTACAAGGAGAAGTACAAAACCCCACAATTACAGTCAGATTAACACCCCTTCTCAGTAACTGGCGGAACAAGTGGACAGGTACGCAGTGAAGATGTAGAGAACATTATCATCCAGGCTGAGTCAACAGAGGCTTCTAGAACACTCTAACCAACCAGAGTAGAATACACATTCTTTTCAAGTGCATGCAAACATTTACCAAGAAAAACCATATTCTGGCCACAAGACAAGTCTTAGTAAATTTAAAAGGACTTCATACAAAATATGTTCTTTAACAACATGGAATGAAAAACTGGAAGCCAGTAAGAGGAAAGTCTCAGCAAAATACCCAAGTATTTGGAGACTAAATAACACACTTCTACCCATGAGTCAAAACCACTGAATCGAAAGAGAAATTAGTATTTTGAACTGAATGAGAATGGAAACAGCATATCGGGGCTTGTGAGATGCATTATGGCAGGTCTTCGAGGGAATTTGTGGTATAATGTTTTCCAAAAGGGGCAGGTATAGCCCACTAAACACTGATACTTGAGTCGAAAAAGGTCTCAGATCCATGACCTTAGCTTTTACCTTAAGAAATTTTTTTTTTTTTTTTTTTAAGATTGTATTTATTTGCGAGAGAGAGAATGAGAGACAGAGAGCATGAGAGGGAGGAGCGGACTCCCCGCTGAGCAGGGAGCCCGATGTGGGACTCGACCCCGGGACTCCAGGATCATGACCCGAGCCGAAGGCAGTCGCTCAACCAACTGAGCCACCCAGGTGCCCCACCTTAAGAAATTCTTAACAGGGGAGCAAATGAAACTTGCTGTGAGCAGAAGAAAAAAAAAACGGTTGAATGTCAGACTGGAAATTAACAAAACAGAAAAACAGGTAATAGGAAAACCCCAATGAAAGCAAAAGCTGGTTCTTTGAGGAGGTCAATAAAATTAATAAGCCTCTGGTCAGGGTTAAAAACAAGACACACTGCGAGGAACCGGAGGTAAATTAAGATGTTCTTGGGATAATAACAGGAGAGTCTAAATAATGTCATGCCATTAAATCCAACTACGTGGGCGGGATGGGCGCATTCCTCGAACGGCAAACTCCCAGAAGATCACTCCAGAAGACACGGGTTACTTAGCAGCCCCGTGTCTATTTTTTTTTTTTAAAGATTTTTAAAATTTATTTATTTAACAGAGATAGAGAGAGAGCACAAGTAGTCAGAGCAGCAGACAGAGGGAGAGGGAGAATCAGGCTCTCTGCTGAGCAGGGAGCCCGATGTGGGGCTCGATCCCAGGACTCTGGGATCATGACCCGAGCCGAAGGCAGACGCTTAACTGACTGAGCCACCCAGGCGCCCCAGCCCCGTGTCTATTAAAGACACATGGTTACACACTAAAGATAGTGAAGATGCATTAAAATCCCCACAGAGAAAACCACAGGCTCCGGTGTCTTCTGGGGCAGATTCTACCCAATACCTGAATAAGGAATAATATAAATTCTACACAAATTTCAGAACCCTGAAGAGGAGGGATTGCTTCCCCACTCACTGGAGGCCAGCTGTGCCGTGGCACCCAAACCAGACAAAGACAATAAGTAAACTACTGACCATGACTGCTCATGAACATCGATGCAGAGATTCTTAAAGTGTTAGCAAACCCAATCCAGTAACACAGAGAGGATAAGACTTCATGACCCAGGAGGCATCATCCCAGAAAGGCGGAATTAGTTTAGCACTCAAAGGTTAATCAGTGTAGGTAAGCCCATCCTGCACTACGCCGTGGGATCGTCCCAACAGAATCGGAGCATTGGGCAAAAGTCAACATCTCTTCCCTATTAAAACGGGCAGCAAAGTTGGGCTAGAAAAAAGCTTCTTTGGGCTTGTCATATGTGGCCCTCGTTATGCTCTCTCTGTACCCCACTCTGTTGAGAGTTTTTATCAAGAAAGGATGTTGAGTTTTGTCAAATACTTTTCCTGAAGCTACTGAGATGATCCTATGGTTTTTATCCTTTATTTGTGGATGTGGTGTGACCCACCCCTGGAATAAATCCCACTTGATCATGCTTTTAACGTACTGTTGAGGGGCGCCTGGGGGGCTCAGCCCACCGGGGAGGCGTCTGACTCTTGATTTCGGCTCGGGTCGTGATCTCAGGGTCGTGAGATCGAGACCCGGCTCAGGCTCCACGCTGGGTGTGGAGTCTGCTTAAGATTCTCTCTCTCCCTCTGTTCCCTCCCCCGTCTCTCTAAAAAGCAAAAAACAAAACAAGTCCTGTTGAATTGTTTGTTAGCACTTTATGGAGGATTTTTGCACCTGTTTCTTTGCTTGTAATGTCCTTGTTTGGCTTTGAAATCAAGGTAGCACTGGTTTTGGAAAAGGAATTTGGAAGATGTCCCCTCCTCTTCTATTTTTGGGGAAGAGTTTGAGAAGGACCGATATTCATTCCTCGTTACCTGTTGGATAGAATTCACCAGTGAAACCATCCAGTTCTGGGCTTTTCTGTACGGGGAGGCTTTTGATGACAGGTTCGATTAGTAACCTTTCTTGTGACTGGTCTGCCCAGATTTTCTATTTCAAGTCATCGAGGTTGTCTGCAGCACGTAAACATGCCCAGACTCTACCCCGTACTTAGTGAGTCAGCATCTTCAGGGGACGGGCCTGGGAATCTGTAATTTTAGAAGATGCCCCAGAATTACCCTCCCACCAGTCAAGTTTGGAAAATCACCAAGATGAGTCCCTTTCACCCGAGATGATGAAGTGCTTTTTTCATCGGATGATTCTCCTCCTGGCCCGGCGGCTGTGTCCTGGCTGGGTCCCTGGGGGATGAACGAGTGCGGGGCCAAAGCTCTGCCTGTCTGGTAAACACGTTCAGCTCCACTAGGTTTCCCCAGGCCTAGACAGAATTCTGTTAAATGGAAAGAACACCTTGCAGGCGATCTTTTTAAAATTTAAATTACTCATATAACTACAATACTTGAAGTCTCCTAGAATAAAATCCAGGCATCTGGCAGGGCCGGGTCTGTGCCTCCCTCCCCAGCTCTCCCTCTCTGCTGCCCTCGGTCAGGCCAGCCCCCTGCAAACCCCAGGGCCTTTGTCCTTCCTGTTCTCTGCCTGCTCTGTGTCTCCCTGCAAAATCTTTCCTGTTTTCTCTCCTTTGAAACAAAAAAAATGGCGTCAAACAAGTTTATTCTCTTAACAGTTCTGGAGGTCTGAAGTGAAAAGTCCGAGTGTTGGTGGGCTGTGTTCCTTCTGGGGGTCATCCAGCTTCTAGAGGCTGGGGGCCCCTCCCCAAAGCCCCCCGACCTCTGCCTCCTCCCTCTCACGAGTCCCTGTGATGGCCGTGGGCTCACCTGGAGGGTCCCCTCTGTAGCTCAAGCTCCTTTGACCTAATTACACCTGCAAAGCCCCTTGGCCCCGTGAGGTGGTGTTTTCAGAGGCTCTGGGGACTGGGACAGGGGCATTTGGGGCATCACTCTGCTGGCCACAGCTGGGCCCTGCCCTCGCCCGGGGGCGCCCGCTTCCAGCCTCCGGGACTCTGTGCATCATGGTTCGCCCTCCCCTGGCCACGCTCTGCCCTGTGGCCCTTCACCAAGCCTTCTCCACCCTCACCTGTTTGTTTCCACGAATCCCTTCCGTACGAGTGCCAGGCCCTGTTCCCGATCAGTGATGGTGGGTGAGCAAAGCAGAAGGCACCTGTCCTGGGGGACTTGACTGCCCATGCACCTTCCACATAATGCAAGTACCCACCACCCCGTGGAGCGTAGGCGCCCCGGGTGTGGGACCTCAGGTCACTCTGAGCACCAGCGGCTGGAACAGGGTTAGGCGTCGCTCCACGTTTACCGGTCAGTCCCCTGATGGCCACAGGGGGGCACTCATGCTCCACGCTTGTGGCCACACTTCTGGGGTGAGAATCCGGGAAAAACGGTCCGTAGTTATCACTCCCCCTGCGTACCTCTGGACAAGGGGACAGGGTGAGCCCTTGTTATCCGTGGCTGCATCCGGTTTGTGAGTTGTCGGGAAAGAAAAGCTACGGCAGGCGTGTCATCTGGGGCGAGGAGCCGCTTTGGCCGCCTGGGCTCCTTTGTCACGTGTCTGTGGTCCTCGTAGGGCGCGTGTGTTCACGGCTGCTGAGGCCCTTCAGGGTGTCAGGGCGCTGCCGCTGGGCACGGAGGGACCGCCGTGCTCTCCCCTGGGGCTGCTGGAGCTCACGGCCTTCACCTGGAGGTGCGGGGCCCCCCGGGGAGGCGTACACCCCGCCAGCCTGCCCGTCACCCCCCAGCCTGCCTGTCACCCCCCAGCCTGCCTGTCACCCCCCCAGCCTGCCCGTCACCCCGCCAGCCAGCCCGTCATCCCCCGGTCAGCCCGTCACCCCCCCGGCCAGGCCATCACCCCGCCAGCCAGCCCGTCACCCCCCCAGCCTGCCCATCACCCTCCCGGCCAGCCCATCACCCCCCAGCCTGCTTGTCACCCCCCCGGCCAGCCTGTCACCCCCCAGCCAGCCCGTCTGGGAACAGCCCTGCTGGGAAGCCCTATTTCAAACGGAGGCAGGTGTGCGCCCTTTGACGAGGAGCAGTTACCTGCTCGCACTCCCTACAAGGCTTTTAGGGAGATTGTTACGTGCGAGGACCCACGTCCTGAAATCCTGTAATGTGCCGAGCAGAAATGAGATGGTGTCTCTGGCAGACCAGGGACTGAACATATGAAATGAAACGCAGCAGAGCGAGCCAGACTCTGGGGTGGCTCCTCGGGCGACGGCGTTTCTCAGTGCGGGGGCCGCGGGCGGGCAGCTCAGGCTCCGAGCCCTTGGAGCCATCAGGATGGCTTGTGGGACCGGACGCTGTCCCCTGTGGCTGCTTTAGGGGTTCCTGAGATCTTAGAGGTTATTAGGCCTTGATGCTTGGAAAGAGGGAAAGGGGCAGAGTTTTAGGGAAGGGGGCGCTTCTGCAGCTGCGACCGGCCCGAGGGTCGGCCGGGGAGGCGGGCCAGGTTGCAGACTGACTCACCGGCCCCAGGGCCTGCGTTTTGGACCAGCTCCGGCGGATTCTGCTGCTGCTGGTGCTTGGACCACACTGGAGAACGGTGGCACCACACGGAGCCTCACGGCCTCGTTCATGGCCTCCGTTCACTCAAGAACGCCGCGTGCCCGCCGCGTGGCAGGAGAGGTCATGGGTGACGTGGAACTTGGCCCCTGTCCCGTTGAAGCTACTGGTGTCGTTTGGGAGACACAGACGGGTAACTGCTAACTTGCTAACGCTGTGAGCAATGTAGCACGCAGAGGGCAGGGGTCAGGGAAGAGTGCGGGGCAGGGGTTTGCGGGGTGGACGGGGGCTGGGGGAGGGAGGGAGCCGTGGTGCAAGGCCCCCCGGGGCACGTGGCTGGAACACTGGGAGGGAGAAGGCCTCCTGTGAGCAGAGGAGGGGCAGGACCTGGTGGGATGGGAGCAGAGCCCGGGGCAGCGGCCGGCCGGGCCGTGTAAGGCCCCCCGCGCACTGAGGGGGTGTGGGGACTGAAGGCTCCCCTCTCCCCACGGAAAGTTGTGCACGTTTCCTCAGACACACGCGTCCCTGCAAAGTGTGAGCACAGATCCTACGGCTGACCTTGGGCCCAGGAAACCGAGGTGCCCCGGACTCCCCACCAGAGGGCGGCCTGATCCGCGTGGCAGGTGCCCGCACAGGATTCTCCTACTGAAAGTCCCGGAGACACAGGGCCGGCGCCCGAGAAGCCGGAAACCGTCGCAGACAGGGCTGGGTACGCCGAATGTCCCCTCCCCTCCCTCAGCCTGGTGGGTTTCCAGGGGGAAGGCGGTACCGAGCTCCCTCCCTGGTCTGAGTCGGGTGCAGAGCGTGAACGGGACACTGGGATAGCCGTTCTGCGGCGCCCATTTCCTTCTGTTCGTGAGGGTGCAAGTAACAAGGAGGCGAAGAGCCCTGTAACCTCAGAGCTCCGAGGGTCAGCCAGTGACCTGCCGTAGGCTCCGCCTGGGGACTGCCACCCTGACCTCCCCGGCCAGTGACCCGCCCTATGCTCATCATCTCGCCCCCGAACAAATGCTCTGGTGTCTCCGCACGCCGAGCCTGGAGCGGCCGGTTGGAGCCACAGCTCCTGTCTTGTCCTGGACTCAGCTCGCAGGAGTAGACAGGCTGCCACCGGGACCCCGGTCCCCTCAAGCAACGTGCTGCTCCGGAGCGCACCCGGAGGGGCTGCTTGCTGGGGTCTCGCTCATTCCAGCCTGGGGTGTCCAGGTGTCAGGGGGTTGCTGTTGGCCGGCACGTTCCTTTCTTCCTGGGAACACAGTGTGACGCCCTGGACCCCTGGGCGGGTAGGCGTGGCCGATGGCACGCAGGTGCAACGGCTGACCGTAAATCTTCCACATCAGCAGCCGTCCCCTGTGTCATGCGCCCGGCTTGCGGTACGCAATGGGCCAGGGACACCGGGCCCCTGGATCGCCACGCGAGGAAGCCGCGCAGTGGGGTAATGGTGAACGAGAAATAAACACCTGTCCTGCATCAGCGTCCGATGCTTTTGGATGTGCTTGTTTGGGCTGCTGGCTTTGTCTTACCTAAAACAGGCTTTCTTTCGGATCCGGGGAGACAGCCGAGCGAGGAGAATCACAGGGCAGCCGTCCCCACTGCATGGCGCCGGGACCGCGGCTGGCCCGAGTCGATGCAAGAAGACAGTGTCGCTTAGGGTCCCCGAGAGTCCCCTCCCCTGAGATGCCGTCTCCAGAACGGAGACACAGGTGCAGAATCTCTGGAGGAGGCCGTGTCCGGCCCTTCTGCTAAGTGACTCGGGGTTTATCCGAACGCTGAGAAATCGGAGATTACTCTTGGAGGTCACCGCCCTCATGGGTCTGCTCTGCCGGTGCACATTTTATGGCCAAGTGATGACCAGGCCTGGCTGATTGGAGTGTCGTAAATTCACAGGACAAGTTCATGGAGACCTTGCCAAGGGCGTGCCGCTTGGCCGTTGCATCCCATCTAGTTGTGGGGAGATGGGCGTGGCCAGCTTGGCTGAGAACAAAGTATGCATAAACATTTTCCCCCACTGATATCAAGCATATTAGTCAGTCCCTTGGTTGCGAGCCGTAGACTGACACGGACTCTCTTGTGCAAAAAGGAACATTTTGAAAGAATGTTGAGAGTTTGCAGAATTGTCAGGGGCTGGAGGGTCGGGCTTGGGTGACAGAGCCAACCAGGGTGGCTCGGGAAGGCCGGGCTGGAGGAGTCGCAGCTGAGGCCAGGATGTGCACGGACTGCCCGGTGTCTCTTGGGATGCGAAGGCCGGGGAGGCGCCTCGCCCCTGGGGCTGGACCTGCATGAGGAGGGGTCTTGGGAATATCGTCCTTTCTCAGGCTTTCAGGCGACCTGGGGGGGGGGGTGGAGGGGGAGGGCGTTCCCCTTGCTGAGTGGCTCCCGGGCATTAGGCATTTGCAAGGACAATCTCAGTCCTGAGCACAGCCCTTGGGCATAAACACTCCTGTCTCCATTTTACAGGTGAGGAGACACCGTTCACAGGCCACAGACGGGGCTATTCAGCTAGCAAGGAGCAGAGCTGGGGTTCACGCCCAGGTCTGGTCTCTTCCAGGCCCGTGCTCCCATTGCATTTACCATCCAGCGTGAGGATCTCTGGGGGCCAGCCTTGACTTGGAATATGCTCTCCTTTTGCTGGGAGAATTTGGAATGAGACTCTACATTTTGGATCAAGATAATGCACAGGCAGTAAAAGTAAGCTGCGGGCGTCAGAGGTTAAATTTCCCCACGGGGAGGCAATTTTGGGAAAAGCTGGAGGGGCTGGAGGGGCGGGGGAGGGAGGAGAAGGGAAAGGGGATAACCTGGCCCCAAAGTGAACTGCTATCATCATCAAATATTTCCCTAATTGCAAAAAAAAAAGGGACTGAAGGATGCCAGGAAAATAAAGTACAAGTGTACTAGGCGTGGGCTTTTTGGCAATGCAAATTTGTCTGTAATCATTTTTTAAAAGATATGAAAGGAATTGCCTCACACAATGATCCCTTAAGCCTGGCTTTCATCTGTTTCTGGAGAAACATTGCATTTCGAAGGGATCCACATTAGCTGAAGGTGGTGAATTTGTCTGTTAATTGCTTTCTATTATAAATCTAAGCAACATTTAACACCACGAGGGAATGCAGACTTCTCAAGAAAGCTAAAAGTAGAAATCGTCTTTTTCTGAGTTGCAAGTTCTGTTTTCCTCATCGAGAATGGATGTCTTCACATGTTCATAGAACACCATTTTTTTATGGGGGCGTAAGGGCAGAGGGAGAGGGAGAGAAAGAATCTTAAGGAAATTCCACGCCCCGCATGGACCCCGATGTGGGGCTCAACCTCACAACCCTGGGATCAAGACCTGAGCCAAAATCAAGAGTTGGATGCTCAACCGACTGAGCCTCCCAGGTGCCCCCCAGAGCACCATTTTGTATCACTTAGGAGGATCACGGGAGTGAGGACTAAGGAGCGCCAAGAACTTCTCAGGAGTGTGCATCTTGTAAGGAGTGGCGGGGCAGAGACCAGTTGACCTCCCCCTCCAGGTGGGGCTGGGCGGTGCTCAGCTCTGCAAAAGGGTGGTTAATTCTGAGCATGGACTGGGGAGGGGGTGAGGTGGCCACGCACCTCACTGCCTCAGGCATTTAAACCTCTGTAATGGTCTCTGAACCAGGTGGTTTTATTTTCTTTGTCAAATCCCTTTTGTAAATTGGTCCATCCCGCTCCCTTAACAGCGCCTGAAAACTGGCAGGCCTCAGGCCTTCTTTGGACTGCACACATATTTTCAGAATATTCAAATTAGTTGGCAATGTTGGACCATACAAAGGTTTTAAACAAAATTTAGAATTTCCAACTTCTCCAAAAAAACAAAAACAAAACCAAAAAACCCCAGAGAAATCAGAAGTCTTGCAAAATGGAGCCCTCACGTGTGCCTTGTGGAAAGAACCATATTCCCAGGACCGGTGTGTCTCCTCCTGAGCATATCCTCCTGCTTTCTGACCGTCCGGGACCCAGCAGCTCTCCCTTAGGGTGTCACTGCGGCGGACACAGCTGGTCCTCACCTTCCCAGCAACGTGTGTGAGCTCAGACTCTCCCCTGTCCTCGCCAACACCTGGGGTAGTCAACCCTTGTTGTTTTAGCCATTCTGGGGTGCGCAGAGTGGGAAATCACGGTGGTTTTAATTCGTATTTCCTCATGACTAGTGATGTTGCTCAGTCATTTGTGTGATCTTTGGCCATTTGCACCTCCTCTTTTCGGAAGCATCATGGTCCCAGAAATGGCTCTCTACCCTGAGTTTTCCAGCTTCTTCCTGCCCTCCCAGAACCAGCTCCTCACACCCCTCCCGGGGACACCAGCCCTCTCTGGGCAGCCCCTGATCCGTAGAGGCCTGACTCCCGGAATCCAACTGAAGCTGGAGGGCAAGAGATCGCTTGCTGATACGGTCTCTATGCGTCAGCCTCCTTTCCCACGGAGCGCAAGGAACGCTCACGGGAACCTTCTGTCGATTCCCGTCCGCTGACTCATGCCTTTGTTTCTGGCCTCGAGGCAGAGCGGACGTTGGGGCTCTCCCGGGACAGGGTAGTGGGTGCGCACGCGGGAGAGGTTCGGGGAGCAGTGGGGGCAAGACACACATAAACGCTGAAAGCACTATCCTACGCAGCGTTGGGGCTCATTGGCCGAAGGAAAGCCTCTGCAGAACCGCACCGTGTGACGCAGGTCAGACCACCCACCGCCCAGCCCCTGCCTGGGCATCACGGCTGCTCCCGCAGCTCGCTGAGAGCGGGGAGAGGTGCCCCCAGCCGCACGCGGCCTGCAGCTGCTTGTCGCACACGGCTTCTCTCCTGCTTGCTGTCCCTCACCGCTGGCCCCGGCTATCCCACCAGCAAGGCTGTGGATTCCCCGGGTCAGGAGTCACGCGGTGTGCCAATCCACGTCCCTTCTCACCCGCTGTGAGCAATTGCGCACCATCCTCGAAACGTGTTTCTGACTGATGGCTAATTCCCACGAGGGCCCAACCGGACAATACAAAGTGGGGACTTTCGTTTTCCAAACACATGCCCGTTTCTGACTAAAGAAGGCAGACGCGGAGCGGGGCAGCTGACGTTTCCCCAAACAAGCAGTTATTCATCTGAAGGACCTCATGCTAAATATAGACGTGGAGAGAGGTCAGGAGCTTTAAGAACATATGGCATTCTTTCATCTGCTATTTTAAAGTGTTCAGATTGGTAGAGAATGGTCTTTGTTTTCCGCGTGTAAGCCGAAGCAAGAGGTACGCCTGGTTTGTGTGGTTTGGGAGGAGGGGCTGCCTCTGCCATTCATCTCAAATTCCTGAATGTTGTAAGGCGGAATTATGTATATATGGAAAAAAAAGAAGTATGTAACAGCTGGTTTCTTTTTTTTTTTTTTAAAGATTGATTTATTTACTTGAGAGGGAGAGAGAGCACAAGCAAGGGGAGAGGCAGAGGGAACGGGAGAAGCAGACTCCCCACTGAGCAGGGATCTCGATGTGGGGCTTGATCCCAGGACCCCAAGATCATGACCTGAGCTGAAGGCAGATGCTTAACCATCTGAGCCCCTAATAGCCGGTTTCTTAAAATGAAATGCCCTACTATGTGCTCCAAACTTTTATAAAACAGGATTTTAATGGCCTACGTCATGGTGGGACACATGCTTCTTGTAAAGATGTAAAATATTACATACAAGGGCCTCCGACTTCTAACCCCCTCCTCTGTTTCCAGAGGCATATTCTCCTCTTTGCCTATCCTTCCAGAACTTTCCTGTGCCTCTACATACCTTTATGTGTACCCAGAGAGAAAGTGCCTGTGTCTGTGTGTGTTTTTACACGAACGGTGTCACTTTATTCAGACGGTTCTGTAACTCATTTGTTTTCATGCGGCTTATCTTGGAGAGTCTCCATGTTAGCACCTGCAGATCCTACTCATTCTTTCGGCTGCTACGCAGTCCTACAAAATAGGAATGTTTATTCTGCCAGTTCTGAAGAATTTGGGGGGGGTTCTGAAGCCTCTAAAATTTATACAGTTTGATGACTTGCTTCCATTACCAGGGTAGAAGTAATCTTGGATTTCTTTACGTTTCCTAGAATCCCTATCATTTTGAGGATTTCCTCCCTTAAATATCCACAGTAAGCCAGGGTTTCTTGTGGTAGCGTTCTCTCCTGCAAGGTGCCCTTTTGTCCTTTATATTCATTTGCATCAATTAATTAGGCTTTCTCTCCCATTCCTTGATAACTGAGATTTAGGTGGTCGCGATTTCTCTATGGTGTTTATAGGAAACGAGTCTGAAGACACAGTCACAATGAGTCAGAGAAGGAGCCCACGCCTGGAGCTGCTAACAACTTCCCACAACTTTCCAGCACGAGCAGAGGGGCTGAGAAAAAGACTGACGTGGGGAGGGCGAAGCTGCGGGACAGGACCTCATGCCAGTTCGCATGAGCTCCTGGATGCAGCTGTGCCTGCAGCCAGAAATCACCATTGGCCTTCTCCTCTGCTGGACCAGTAATACGTTTTCCTTTTGCTGCCAGCAAGCGGGTTGGCAACAGATACGGCCCTCCCTGACAGAGCTCCGATGTCAGATTTTGTCACTATCTTGGTATGTTTCTTTTCTGGTTTCAGCATCCTTCACAAAGTTGTTTTTCTCCTTGATACCATGTTCCTCTTCACTATGTATTTCAACCTTGCAAAAGACCAAATTGCAACAGTATATGTAGGTTAAATCATTACTTGTTTGACTGCATAATGGTTACTATGTATATACTTGTGTATTAGTTCACGTTTGGCTTAGGTAACGTGGCAAAAAACAATCTAGCAAGAATTCTTTTCTATGCAACCATGGCATAACCTATCTGGCAACACATTTTATAGTCATCTTAACTCAAGTGTGCTGGGAAAGTACCATATGGAGAAGTTTTGTTGGCTCCTCATTACATTTATGTTTTCTTGTATTCGTCATTCTTGAGTCCCTGCCAAAAGTTTATATCTAATTGCCTTTACATCATATTTTCCCCTCAACTAGAAAAAAAAAGTGTGCCCTGTAAATTGTTATAAACACTTTCACTGCACAGTGATTTTGTTTTCTTGTTCCACATGGACTCACAAATTTAAAATCCTTCGTAAGGCGCCTCGGACTTTATTTCAGGCAGAGCAAAGTGTGAGTGATACTATTTCTCTCCTAATGAGAGTATGCTGGGCATATCGGCCCACTGCTCCCATGCTTTATTATTGTGGCATACCAGAAGGGACCATTGATAAAGGCTCAAGCAGGGATGGAATATGAAGGGTTTTTTCTATTAAAGAAAGAAGCATTCTCTTGCAAGGAAAATGCCACGAGACTGGGAAGGTTTCCCAAGCCTTTGAATCGTCGCACACAAAATCACTGTAAAAACTTAAAAATAAACCCTTCAGTGGCGCCTGTGAATGTGAGCTGTGTGTCTGAGGTGAGCGAATGAGAAAGAAGAGAAAGAAAGGCGCTAGTACAATAGAATAGCAAGGTAACAGTCGCCTTTAAACGTGTATGATTCTTTTTGCAAAATATTTTTCTTTTGGAATATTAGGACATAGTGCGGCTGTATAGTGCAGTGGTTGGGAACGTGGGTGCTGGAGTATGACTTCCTGGTGTGACTCTTTACTGCCCTGCTCAGAAACTGTGTGACCGTGGGAACTTACATAACCTCTCTGGGCTTCACTTCACTTCCTCATCTGCAAAGCAGTGATGACAAATTGCATATATCCCAACAGGATCATTGTAGGGATTTAATGAATTACCGTAGGTAGGCACTTCGAACAAGGTCTGCACATTGTTGCTGTGCTGTAAGGGTTCACTATGAGGATGATGATGAAGATGATGGTGATGATGATGAAGGTGATGTCTATGATGATGATGGTGGTGGTGATGTAGGTGATATCTATGATGATGATGATGAAGGTGATGTCTATTATGTTGATGATGAAGGTGATGTCTATGATGACGATGGAGGTGATGTCTATGATGACGATGATGGAGGTGATGTCTATGATGACGATGATGGAGGTGATGTCTATGATGACGATGATGGAGGTGATGTCTATGATGACGATGATGAAGGTGATGTCTATGATGACGATGATGGAGGTGATGTCTATGATGACGATGATGAAGGTGATGTCTATGGTGATGATGATGATGAAGGTGATGTCTATGATGATGGTAATGATGATGGAGGTGATGTGTATGATGATGAAGACAATAGTGATAAACACGGCTGTGGGAAAAGGTGACAATCTTACCTCCTTCTACCAGGACTTGGCACTACCTGGTACAGCCTGATTGAGGAACTCCTCATTATGAGGAGTCAAAATGTCTAGGATCAAACTGAAAATATGTTTGTATTAAAATCTCAAAAAAGGTCATGATTTCAGATATATTTTGTCCTCTTCCAGAATTTGAAAACTCCATTGCCCTGCTGCCTCTCCCACAGGGCTTGGAGGTCTTGGATTCTGCATTCCTTCATATATTCCACGCAGCATCTGCACAGATTCAAGGCTGCTTTCCTACTCAGAGGAAAACAAGACTGGGTGTAGATGTAGTAATACTCTGGAGCGGGGCTACAAGCAAGGGTTCTCCCCCTACTTATGTCATGGCTGTGCCTGTAGGTCTGAAGGAGATGTTCGAGTCCGTGCAGTAAATGTCAGTCGGCTCTGCTCGTTTATAATCAGTAGTTTATTCCTTCCTCACACAATACCCTTCTGAGTGCTTTGTACTCCAAAGAAGTGTTTCCTTCTGATCTTGCAAATGATTTTGGAAAGATTTTCCTGACATTGTCAGCGTATACATTGGGAAAATTTTGCCCTAGGATGTGCCCCAGTTCTCAAGTGGACTTTGGCCAATCCGCCATCCCCCACTATAGGCTACGATTTGTAACCTGAACCAAATGATTTCAGAGGAATATACTTTTCAGTAGCTTAATATCATTAATTTAAATAGATTAGAAATGCTATTATTTCCTACATTTATAATTATTACTTGGCATACTCTTTGTCTGATCATCTCTGAGTACATGTATGAGGGAAATAATATGCTATTATAGGCATAATTTGATAAAGGCACAGAAAAGGAGCAGGTCACATAAATGATACCCATGCAACCAGCATATTAACATTAATAATAATAATTAGCTAGTTTAAAGTAACCTGTAAGAGAGATTACATTCAGGATTCAGGAAATAGGATCTTCTTTTTCAGAAAAGATTTATTTATTTATTTTAGGGAAAGAGAGAGCATGAGCAGGGGGAGGGACAGAGGGAGAAGCAGACTCCCCGCGGAGCGCGCTGCCTGACACAGGGCTTGATCCCAGCACCCTGAGATCGTGACCGGAGCTGAAACCAAGAGTCAGGCGCTTACCTGAGTGAGCCACCCAGGTGCCCCAGGAAATATGATCTTAAATCATTGCATAAATGGTGTGTTTTTATTTAGTGATATGGAACAACTTGCAGTTGCATTAAGTGTGAGAGAAAGATGAATTCAGGGTATAAAACCTGTGTTTCCAACAATTCTGCACATTCTGAGTTAGACGATTTCTTAAGTGTCGTTAGTAGACCTCCAAAATTTAGGGTCAAGGAAGTAAAAATAATTTGGGCGAAGACACATTAACCATGTAGGTATCTTAGTTCTGTATCTCAGACAATCCTATCTGTGGCAAACGAAGATACTAGATAATGACCATTAGTCATCACTGGGCGTGTATGCTCCACAGTCCCTCTTCCCCTCAAGACCAGGGCGCTGAGCGCTATTTCAGAAGTACAGTTTGAGCATCTATACCCCCCCCCCATCTCAGTACCCACATCGACATGTACGCTGTGGGGGGCTTTGGTCCTCAAAACTATCCCCCAACGCAAAACAAAATCAGCAAAATTCTGCACTGGAACATCTTTTTAATTCCTTTTCTGATGAAAGGAGTGTCAAACCCATTAGACAGTCAACGGCACTGCCACTTTATTTTAGAAACAGTGCAATATGAGATAACCCATCTTCTCTGGAATTCACAGTGGGCTGTAAGGCTTTAAAGGAAATGGGGCCAGGCGGGAATGAAACCGAACAGCTGGGAGTTCGTTAAGCTCTTCTCTCCCAGGATTTACTAAACATTTTAGGACCAGGAATGCATAGGGATCTCTGAGCTATATTACCAACCAAATTCCAAGAGAAACTGTCTTTTTTTTTTTTTTTTTGAAAATGTAGCTATAGATTATCTTTTTCTGAGGTAAAGTGAGAGGTAAAAAAACCCACCCTGATGAGATTTCTACCAGCTCGAAAGGGAGAGTTTTACTAAATTCATCTCCCTCCCCCTTTGTCACATCCACTTGCCAAAATGACATCTGATTTATTGAATTCCAAGTGACTTCGTTAAAGAACAGACTTTGGTTGGGCTGTGAGCGCTCAGAAGTTGATACTGGGGCTAATCGGGCTCTCGGGTCTCAGAAGAAAAGGTAAAAGGGAAGGACCTTTTATTCTGGAAAGATTCATGATAGCTGAATGAAGAAGAGAAACAGAGAGGCACTTCCTCCTTGTTTTTTCAAAAGTTACTTTTAAGGAACTGACTGTCGTGTCAGCTGCCTCTCTGCCTGTTCTCTTCCAGCTCAGTTGGCAAGGGAGGTGCATTCCACGGACTCTTAGCAAAACACCACATTGAAAACAAATAAATATGGGTGAGCCCCGCAGGAGGATAGGAGGGAGATGTCTGCGGGGCAGTGAAAGGTTCTTTTGTTAACAGCCCCAGCTGCGGGGCCCCGGCAGGGACCTGGTGGGGCTGCTCCTGAAGGAGAGATACACTTCAGACAGCGAGCTGAGAAGTGGGGATTTCCACCCCCTTCAAATTACAAACCAAAAACTCAACAAGGACATTTTTAGTTATACAAGTGGTTTCTGAAGTGGTTCTTGTGGGCAATGTGTGAATTCTCAAGAGCTTCACCAGCCCACGATGTGGAAATCTGTGATTGAGCCGTGAGATGTGAGGCCTCCAGGAGCCCTCGGGGTCCCCGTGCCCCTTCCTGTGCCTCAGCGTAGAGCTGCTGCTGGTGGGTCCCAGGGGAAGCCTGTTCCCAGAAGGGTTTCCACTTTGTCGATTGCCTCACAACACCCAGTGAGTGTCGCCAGTGTCCAGGCCACTCCTGAAGGGCCCCCAACATGGCGGCAGGGCGAGGATGGGTTCCATCTGCCCTCAGCTCACAGCAATCACTTTCTCAGACCCACATGGGCCCTGGCAGAGCAGGGAACCCCTGGGAGGTTGGTTATCTATTGAATTCTGGGCTTCTGGTGGCTCCAGCACCTCCTTCTCCTTGATGCCAGTCCCCACCTGCCACCAGCCTGTTCCTTTTCAGATTCGTTCTTATTAAATCATACAGCCATCTACCTGCTTGCTCAAGCCAAACACCCAGATCCCCTCCTTGGCCTCATCCGGTTCACATTAGGTCCCCACCACTCTATTTCCCAGAATACATCTTGGATCATCCTACTTCCTGCATGCCAACCCTGGCTGAGCCACCATGACCTCTTGGTTGGATGTCTCCAAGAAGCTTCTAAACCACACTTTCTGCGTCCCGTGGTCCTCTGCCTCCCACAGTCCACCATCCGTACAGCAGCCCCAGCAATCTCTACAAACGTAAATTAACTCAAGGGCTGGGCTCTTGGAACCTTCCAGGGGCTTCCCATTCCACCTTCAACCCAGTCCCGCTCCTTTCATGGCCTCTGGCCCGACCTGCTTCCAACCTCCTTTGCTTACCCTGTTCTGGCCACATCGGTTTTTCTAATTCTCATCAACACCAGGCTCGTTTTTGCCTTAAGGATCCGGCGTTCTCCTGTGTGGTTCCCTCTTCCTTCAGATGCCTGGATCCATCCAATCATTCAGCATCCGCTCCCATATCACCTGTTCAGCAAGGATGTTCTTCCCTGACTGTCAACTACAGCCCTACCTCTACGCGCTCCCCCTCCCCCCGGTCAGGAGCATCAAATGGCATTTTAGTTTAGTTTATTTAAAGCACTCATCAATGTTTTCAAATTTCTCACTTTTTGTGTACTTGCCTGTTTCTCCCTCCCCCCACACTGGAATAGAAGTTCCTTGAGGGCAGACACGGGTTTTTCTTGTTGACGACTCCATCCCCAGTCGTTGGAAGGGTATCTGGGATGCAGTAGATGCTCCATAAATACTTAATGATACACAAATTCTCTGAGAGACGGCAGATGGATGCAGAGGGTGGGGAGCTCAGTCTGCTCCGTTGACGGATCCATGGGCGCGTGTGTAGGTAATCCACAGACTGCTGCTGTCTGGTCATAGCTGAATTTCTGTGACGACACGGACACGTTAAAAAAGGTTTCATTGGGCGAATGGAGGCAGTGGTTGTAAGAAAGAAGGCGGGCGTTGAGTTCTAGCTCATGACTTCTCAGCGTCCACAATCATATGAGCCCATTCTCTCTCTCTGTCTCTGGAGAATCCTAACTAATACACCTTCCCTCCCTCCCTCACCCCACAGATATGTATGAAGCCTGAATTTGATTCCATACAAGTTGATATGATGTGGCCTCTGTGCTCTGGGAACTAATAATCTAGTGAGAGAATGAAGATAAAGACACAAACACTCAGAATTCGAGGCAGAATTTAAGGCAGGCCACAGATAGGCATGATGCCCTGGGCGCTCAGAAAGGGAGGCTGACTGTGAAGTCGTTGGGTAAGGGTATTAACTCAGGAGCCAGGCTGTCTGGGCTCAATCACCTGCTCCTCTTTTTATTACTTGTGTCGTCTTTGGCAAGTGATCTAATGGTCTGTGACTCCGTTTCGTTGCTTAAAAAATATAGAAACGATTAGTACCTACATCATAGGATTATCAGAAACACTAGACAAAACAATGCAAGTAAGACACTTCAAACAGCACCTTAATATTGGGTTTCAGGACGTAGGACGGAGGCTGGGGATGTTGGCAGCAGTTGGCTTTCGGATGAAGAGGGGCAGGGGAGCTCCTGTGGCGTCGTGTGAACAGAGGGAGCCGGAGGGGCAAGGGTGGGGGGATGGCTGGCCGCCTGGGAGATGCTCAGCTGGGACAACAGGAAGGGGAAGGGGATGGTCATTTCAGGAAGCTATGTGGGGCCACAGTGGGGAGGGACGTATTATTAAGTGAACTCTCCGGTGAGTAATTGCATGTCACTGAGGACTTTGAAGCAGAGAGATTGCGAGATGCCTTACTTCCTGCAAGAGCTTTCCCACTCAGAAATTCTGGGTGACATATAATGACTTGGCAAAACTCGTTTCTTTCCTTTTGCTCGATTTGGGTTTACTTTGCTTTTTCTTTTCTAGTTCCTTCACGTGGAAGCTCAGAGGACTGATTTGGGCCTGTGAATTTCCCCCTCAGGTGGCACCCCACCGATTCTCATAAGTCGGATTTTCATTTTCACCCAGTTGAAACTATTTTCTAGCTTCCCTTGAGCGTTCCTCTTTTACCTGTGGATTGGTTGGGAACGTGTTGTTTAATTTCTGAGTAGCTGGAAATTTACCTGTTATTTTTCTGTGATTGATTTCTGGTTCAATTTCATTATGCCCAGAGAGCATACCTGGCCTGACTTCACTTATCTATATTAACTAGGATTTATTTTATGGCCTAGGATATGGACTTTCTTGGTGAATGTTTCATGTGCTCTTGTGTGTTCTGCTGTTGTTGGGTGGAGTGTCCCATAAATGCCAATTACATCCAGATGGTCCATCGTGTTGCTCATTTCTTCTAAACCCCTTGCCGATTTTCTGTCTCCCCATCCTATCTGTGGCCCAGAGAGGAATGCTGATGTCTCCAATTGCAATTGTGGATCTGTCTATTTCTCCTTCCAGTTCTGTCAGGCTTTCTTTCATGTGTTTTGAAGCTCCGTAGTCAGGTGCACACACATTTAGTATTCTTTTTTTTTTTTTTTTTTTCATTTGAGAGAGAGAGAAAGAGCACAAGCGGGGGGAAGGGAGGAGAGACAAGCAGACTTCCCGCTGAGCAGGGAGCCCAATCCGGGACTCGATCCCAGGACCCTGAGATCATGACCTGAACCGAAAGCAGATGCTTAACCCACTGAGTCACCCAGCTGCCCCCACATTTAGTATTCTTATGTGTTCTTGGTGAATTGACTCTTTTCTGTATGTATGATTCCTCTTTGTCTTTGCTAATTTCCTTGGTTCTGATGTCTGTCTTGTCTGATATTAATATAACCCATCTAGCTTTTTATTTTCTTTTGGATTAGTGTTTGCATGTTTTATCTTTTTCCATTCTCTTTTCCCTGACCTGTATCTTTACGTTTGAAGTGAGTCTCTTGTCGACGGCATGTACTTAGGTCATCATGTGTATCACATACCACTTCATTTTCAGTGAGTTCGGATTTAAGTCTACCATTATATATATATATCTTTTCTGTTGGTTTCTTTTTAGTTCCTCTTGTTTCCTCTTTCCTGACTTCTTTTGGTTTACTGGAGTATATTTTAGCCTTTCATTTTATTTATTATTTTGGTTTTGACTATATCTCTTTGCATAATTTTTTAATGGTTGCTGTAGGGATTACAGAGTACATCCTCCACTTTTCATGGTCTAATTAGAATCAGTATTTTATGACTTCAATTTGAATATAGAAATCTTGTCTCTTGGGGTGCCTGGGTGGCTCAGTCTGTTAAGCGTCTGCCTTCGGCTCAGGTCATGATCTCGGGGTCCTGGGATCGAGCCCTGCATCCATCGGGCTCCCTGCTCAGCGGGGACTCTGCTTCTCCCTCTGCCTGACACTCCTCCTGCTTGGGCTATCTCTCTCTCTCTCAAATAAATAAATAAAATCTTTAAAAAACCAGAAATCTTGTCCCTCTGTGGGTCTCTGTATGCGCGGCTGACTTACATGTTCCATCTGTAGACATTAAAGGCTCCGCCAGCCAATGTTTTTGTTTTTGTTTTTGCTTTCGGCTGTCAAAGATGTTTAAACATTTTGAAGGGAAGAACAGTAGGCTACATTTACACACATATCTACTGTTTCTGTTGCTCTCTCTCCATTTCTAGAGAATGGAGCCCAAGGAAGGTGAGTGAAGACAGACATAGGAATGAACTTCCTGGTGAGCTTGACTGAGTCCTGAATGTAGTCCTGCTATCCTCTGGACTTTTCACGGCTTGAGTAAATATGTAACATTTTATCCCTGTTCTTTTTTTTTTTTTTTAAGATTTTATTTATTTGAGAGAGAAAGAGAGAGAGGTAACCCAAGCAGGGGGAGTGTCAGGCAGAGGGAGAAGCAGGCTCCCAGCTGAGCAGGGAGCCTGATGGACGTGGGGTTCGATCCCAGGACCCTGAGATCATGACCTGAGCCAAAGGCAGATGCTTAACTGACTGAGCCACCCAGGCATCCCTTCCCTGTTCTTTAAGCCTATTTTGAGTTGGATTTTCTATCATCTGCAACAGAAAGCACCCTGATTGACACAGTAATAAAGGACAAGATTTTGGGAAGGGTGTTATGATAGTTGGTTATAGTTTGAGTTATTCTAGGCTAATCAGTGACAAGACTGTGATGAAATTCAACTGGGTTTCAAATCCAAATATCTTTTTTTGATTTCTGGTTTAATGCTATTTGTATGGTCTTTAGGAAATCCAGGATTCGATTATTTGTTGGTCTAGGCTCTCCCAGGAATAAATCTCTTGAAATGCAGCCCCATTTTTGAAGGTTTTTATGGAGCTTGACATTGTTATTCTCAGAGACAGTGAGTAAAGAATTAATTGCTAGTTTTGCTGCAGTGGTTCAATGTGATTTTTTGATTGTCTTTTTCTTTAATTGATTGTCTTTTTCTCTGCAGCTGATTTCAGTCCTAAATGGCAAACTATATTGTTTGCTGGATGAAATGCTAATTGCTCATATGATGATGGTCGTAGTGATGACAGATGATGATTACTTAGTGCCTCACTGTCTCTTAAGATCCCATCTGTTAATGAAAATGGACTTGTTGGGAGGTGCCCCTGACTGTTTAAGCAGCTGAGTCCAGAGACAAAGGAGAAAACTCACTCTGGACTGAGAAATTATCTAAGATGAATAGTCAGGATGAGGCCCAAATTAGCATGTCAACTATATAAGTTAGAGATTATTTTCAAGTGCAAGTAACTGAAAGTACACTCTAGTGGTTCAGCCTATAGGACTTTTTTTGTTTTTGTTTTTGTTTTTTGTTTTGTTTTTTAGAGAGGGAGGGAGGGACAGAGGATGAGGGAGAGAGAGAATCTCAAGCAGACTCCCTGCCAAGCGCCCCAACGCGGGGCTCGATCTCACGACCCTGAGATCATGACCTGAGCCGAAGTCAAGAGTCGGAGGCTTAACCGACTGAGCCACCCGCCTTCCTTTTTTTCTTGTGTGAGGACGTCCAGTTGTTCCAATCCACGCATTGAAAAGACCATCCTTTCTCCATCCTGATCCCTGGCACTTCTGTTGGAGATCAAGGAGCAGTGGAGGTGTGGGTCTATTTCTGCGTTCTCTCTTCTGTTTTGTCCGTTCAGTGTATGCAACTTTTTGTTGGTATCACATTCTGTCGAGCACGGCAACTTTATAAGAAGTCTTGAAATCAGTATGGAAGTGTTCCAACTTTGTACGTATTTTTCAAAATAGCTTGAAAACTATTCCAGTTTCTTTACCTTTCCAGATAAATTTTAGAGTTAGCTTGTTGATTTCTATAAAAAAAACCCTGGTGGGATTTTGATTGGGATTTGGGTGGGATTTGAGAGAGGACTGACATTTTACCAATACTCAGTCATTCAACCCAAGGATGCAATAGATCTTTCTATTTCATACTTTGTTAGAGTTATACCTATTTCATTTGGGTGCTATTACAAATTACCTTTTTCATATTTTAATTTCCAATCATTCATTATTAGCATATCAAATTCAATAAAATTTTTATGTTGGCCATATTTCTTGTGTGACCTTAGTAAACTCACTTGTTTGTTCTAGTAATTTATGTACTATAAAGTTCATCCATTTAAACTGTACAACTCGGTGTTTTTTAGTTAATTGACAGAGTCATGTAATCATCACCACAATCTAATTTTAGAACATTTCATCACCTCAAATCCAGACACCTTTCTTTCATTTGGATTTTTGTGTAATTCTATTATGATTAGAGAACATACTTTATATGCTTTTGATATTTCATATTTGTTGAGGCTTTTTTTTTTTAAAGATTTATTTATTTATTTGAGAGAGCGAGAATGAGAGAGAGAGAGAGAGCACATGAGAGGGAGGAGGGTCAGAGGGAGAAGCAGACCCCCCGCCGAGCAGGGAGCCCGATGCGGGACTCGATCCCAGGACTCCAGGATCATGACCTGAGCCGAAGGCAGTTGCTTAACCAACTGAGCCACCCAGGCGCCCTGTTGAGGCTTTTTTTATGGATCAGAATATGGTCTATTTTGGTGAATGTATTATGTGCACTTAAAAAGGATGTCATTTCTCTGTTGCTGAGTGTTTTATAAACGTCATTAAGCCAATTAGGTCAATAATGTTGGTCAGCGCTTCTATAGCCTTAGTGATTTTCTGTCTAATTACTTTATTGATTACTGAGAGAGGAATCTCTGAATACAGCTGTGGGCTTGTCTATTTCTCCTTTCACTTATAGCTGTTTTTGTACTGTGTATTTTGTAATTCTTTTGTTAGATGTATATGTGCTGTTGCTGAATTCATCCCATGGTCCTTACATAATGATCCTCTTTATCCCTGAAAATAACTCCTGTTCTGAGGTTACTTTGTCTGATAACATGGCCATTCCGGTTTTCTTTTATTTTGTGTTTGCAAGATACATTTTTCCTGTCTACTTTTACTTTTAAGCTAGCTGGGTACTTATATTTAAGATTCACAGTATATACTTGGGTCTTTCTATTTTATCCAGTCTGGGAATCTCTGTGTTATTTGGTGTGTTCAGATCATCTAAATTCAATGCAGTGATTGATATGATTGGTATTAAATCTGCCGTTCTTGCCAATTATTTTCTATTTGTTTTATCTGTTTTTTTTTTTTTTTTTTTTTTTGTCCTCCTTGTATCCTTTCTTGCTGCTTTTGGATTAATTCAAAATTTGTTATGATTCCATTTTATGCTTTATTATTAGCTTATTATTTGTAGCTCTATAACATTCCCCCCCCCCCAGTGGTTGCCCTAAGGTTTACTAAATGGCTTTTTAGCGGCTAGCAGAAGATATATCTCTTTAAATAATCACATACTACATTCCATAATCGTGGACCACTTCATGTATAGTGTACGCACCTCACAGCTTATACTCCCACCTTCTCCCTCCTGTGGCCTTCGTGATTTTTTCCTACACTTTATGTTTACCTATGCTATCAACCCAAAGCACATTCTATTCTTTTTCCTTTAGTTGTTTTTTTTTTTTTTTAAGATTTTATTTATTTATTTATTTGACAGAGAGAGACACAGCGAGAGCAGGAACACAAGCAGGGGGAGTGGGAGAGGGAGAAGCAGGCTTCCCGCTGAGCAGGGAGCCCGATGCGGGGCTCGATCCCAGGACCCTGGGACCATGACCTGAGCCGAAGGCAGACACCTAACGACTGAGCCACCCAGGCGCCCCTCCTTTAGTCGTTTTTCATTTTACAGCAATCAAAAATGAGAGGAAGTGCCTTTCCTACTCATATCAACTGTAAACCTTTCTGGATATCTTCATTTCTTCCTGTAGATCCAGGTTTGTCTAATGTCATGTTGTTCTGCCTAAGGAATTCTTTTACATTTCTTGTTGTGCTGGTCTTCTGGTAATGGGTTCTCCCAGCTTGTGTTCATCTAAAAAAGTGTTTATTTCTCTTTCATTTTTTATTGAGGTATAATTAACATACCATAAAATTCACTTTAAATTTAAATTCATTTTAAAATGTAAAATTCAGCTCGCTTCAGCAGCATGTATATTAAAATGTAAAATTCAGGGATTTTAGTATATTCACAATATTCATAAAATTCGGTGATATTTAGTATACTTGCAATATTTAGTATATTCACAGGTCTATTCACAAGTATATTCATAAGTGCATTTACCAGTGTATTCACAAGTCTATTCATCAGTGTATTTACGAGTGTATTCATGAGTACATTCAAAAGCATATTTATGAGTGTAGTCACAAGTATATTCACGAGTATATTCGTGAGTGCATTCACAAGTGTTCATGACTACATTCACGAGTGTATTCACGACTATATTCACGAGCGCATTCATGAGTGTATTTACAAGTATACTCACCAGCGCGTTCTTGAGTGTATTCACAAGTACAACCATCACCACTATTTAATTTCAGGACATTTTCATCCCCCCTCGATGAAATTCTATACCCACGGGGAGTCACTCCCCATTCCGTGCCCTCCTCTTCATTCTGAAAGATGTTACCACGTGTACATACAACAGGTGTAGCTAGAGAAGCCAGATGCACAGCTGCTGCGTGCTCAGCTCTGGGCGCCCAGCCCCCCATCCTGCACCCCGCGCATCAGATACGTGCCTGCGTATTCCTGGGGCTCCTGGGGCTCCTGACAGGAAGCCCCTGTAACTCTCACCTCTGCTCCTCTGTGTGCACTTACGCCCCCTGCCTTCACCACCTCTCTTTTATGTGTGATTTCTTGAAGTTTGATGATCATGTGTCTAGGGCTGTGTGTGTGGTGTGAGGTATTTGTCTGGTTTGGGATTGCCTGAGCTTCTTGGGTCTGTAGCTGAATGTAGTTAGTCATTTCTGAACATTCTTGGCCGTTTTCTCTTCAAACATTTTTTGGTCTTTTCACACTTCTACTTCTGGAATTTCAATTATACAAATGTTAGATTATTTGATATTATGACATTGCACCTTCATGCTATTTTTTAAAATTGTTCTTTTAATTTTCACTTTGTGCATCAGTCTGGGTAACTTTAACTGGCCTATCATAAGGTTCACTGGCCATTTCCCTGACTGTGTCGAGTCTCCTGATGAGCTCAAAGGAGTGCATGTTCTGTTACCCATTTTATTTTCAGTGATACCATTTCTGTTTGAAATACGTATTCCTTCCTATAATTTCCATTTGTCCATGAGTGTTGTCCTCCTTGTCCACTAAAGCATTGATTGTGGTGGTCATAGTTATTCAAAATGTTCTGTCTTGTAATTGTGATTGCTTTGTCTCTTTTTTTTTTTTTAAAGATTTTATTTATTCATTCGAGACACAGAGATATATATATAGAGAGAGAGAGCACGAGCAGGGGGAGCGGCAGAGGGAGAAGCAGGCTCCCCGCCGAGCCAGGAGCCAGACATGGGGCTCGATCCCAGGACTCTGGGATCATGACCCGAGCCGAAGGCAGATGCTTAACCATCTGAGCCACCCAGGCGCCCCTGATTGCTTTGTCTCTTGATGGTGGGTTGGTTTTTCTTTTTTGTTGTGTGTGTCACTATTTTAGAATGAGTGCCGGGCATCATGTGTAAGACCGTGGAGACTGAGGTACATGGTATTCATGCTGGGGCATGGGCACGGCTATTTTCTGCTAAGACGTTCATGTGCGTGATCATGCATGCACGTGCATGTACACACGGGTTCACACGCACACACACGCATATATAGACACACACATGTGCATGTACATGTGCGTCTCTGGGTGCGTGCGTGCATGCGTGTGGGCACATGCAAGAATGCATATGCACACGCATGCGTATGCGTGTGTGTAGGTGTGTGCGTGCCACAGTTTGTGTACACATACATAGGTGTGTGCACAGGGGTGTGTATATACGTGTGGGTATGTGCACATGCCTGTGCATGTGTGTGTGTGTATGTGTGCGTGTGTGCTGGTCTGGAGGGGAGCTGGGTTTGGGCTCTCCTGCTGTGTTGCCTTCACTGCCGGGCTGGCTCGATCCTTCCGGCACAGTCTTGCTCTGGGGTGGGCCTTGGTTTGGCAGAGGGGGTGATTCCGTGTTCCTGCTGCACTTCGGCGTCACGCCTTCCTCGTGTGCCAGGACGTCAGAGTGCCTCTCCTTGGGCTCTGGCCTCTCCCAGGACCAGGCTGCTGCCGCTGGCCCGGTACGAAGTGGGGGTGTGTGTGCAGGATCCACCTGCAGCCCCCGTGGCCCTGTGTTCTGGTGTCTTGGGGGCTCGTGTCTTCCGCCTGTCTCCAGCTGCAGAGGTTTCTCCCCCCTGCCCTGGGGGTGCAGTGTTGGCTGTCCTTCTCGCAGAGACTTAAGGACTTTGTTCCTTGGGGAGAAGGGTCAAGGCAGGCTTCCTGCCTCTGCATGGTGCTGCATGTGCCCCTCTGAGAGTTGCCTCCCGTCTTTCCTTGGAGTGCCTGCCAAGTCACAGAGAAGAGCCTGAGGGGGGGTGCATGCTCCCCTTCGTCTGCAGCTGCCGGGGGCCCGGCTCTCACACCGGCCTGCACCCCGCCTTTCCAAACTCACCACAAGTCTTTCACTGCGTTCTTCTCACCTGCTGGGGCTCCATGTTCCTCCTGCCCCCTGCCACATGCAAGCCGATGCTCATGTCCCCTCTTCCCTTAGATTTCAGGCTGGGGAATCTCCCTGAACCTCTGCTCACTGATGGGGTTCAGGAAAAGTGACAATTTTGTGGATTAGGGGGCTGTTCTGATTGTGGAGGGTGATGCTCTTTCCAGCTTTCTACGTCCTAGGATGAAAAGCTTGCGGTTTCCATTCCCATGATAGCCTGAGAGCCGCTCCACCTCTATTTACCACTGCCATATTCCAGCCAGAATAAAGGGTCAAGGTCAGAAGCCTTCAGGAAGGGCAAAGATCCAAAGGGACTGGCCTCTCAAAGCTTTTCCTCAGAAGCCTGTGCCAGACCCTTCCGTCTGCGTCTTGCTGTGTGTAATCACATGGCCACCCTGGCTGGAAGGGAAGAGATTATTTTTATTTCCAACTTCCAAACCTCCCTTTATTTATTTATTTAAAACAATCTTTAAAGGTTTTGTTTTAATTCCAGTTAGTTAACATACAGTGTTATATTAGTTTCAGGTGTACAATGTAGCAATGCAATACTTCCATATACTACCCGGTGCTCATCACGACAGGTACACTCCTTCATCCCCATCCCCTATTTCCCCCATCCCCCAATACCCCATGGGGACCAGGCCCTCTGGTGACCAGCAGTGTGTTCTCTGTGGTTACCAGTCTGTTTGTCAGCTACCCTCCACCTCTTCTCCCTTGCTCATCTGTTTTGTTTCTTAAATTCCACATGAGTGAGATTATCTGGTATTTGTCTTTCTCTGGCTGACTTATTTCACTCAGCATTACACTCTCTAGGTCCATTCACGTCATCGCAAATGGCAAGATTTCATTCTTTTTCATGGCTGAGTAATATTCCATTGTGTGTGTGTGTGTATCACATCTTCTCTATCCACTCATCTGTCGCTGGACGTCATTTCCGTGATTGGGCTATTGTAAATAATGCTGCTATAGACATCAGGGTGCATGTATCCCTTTGAATTCATATCTTTGTGTTCTTTGGGTAAACACCTAGTAGTGTGATTGTTAGATTGGAAGGGTAATTCTACTTTTAACCTTTTGAGGAGCCTCCATACTGTTTTCCAGAGTGGTTGTACCAGCTTGCATTCCCACCAACGGTGTGAGAGGGTTCCCCTTTCTCCACATCTGTGGAGAAACACCTGTTGTTTCTTGAAATGTTGATTTTAGCCATCCTGACAGGTGTGAGGTGGTATCTCATGGTGGTTTTGACTTGCATTTCCCTGGTGATGAGTGATGTTGAGCATCTTCTCATGTGTCTGTTGGCCATCTGTGGGAAGTGATCATTTTTAACTGAGCTCAAATACACTTGGATTAATCAAATACACTTGGGATTCTGCATAGAGAGAACGAAGGAGGAAAAGGGCCATTAGCAATGTCTGCCACGCATCTTCCTGCTGGAAATACTCCTCACCAACTAAAGTTTCTTTATCCCCCAAAGTTCCCCCGTGTGCATCCCAGCAGTTGTCACTGACTCTTGATGCCTGAGACCATGGGACCGACATGCCCAGTGGACGGTCTTATCCCTGGTTCTCTGGAAGCAGAGCCTGAGGCAGAGACTTACGTGTGCATGTACTTGGGTATGAATCCAGGGGCAAAGGTGTTATAGGGGGAGTAAGCAGGCAGGTGGGGTCGTCAGTTCAAGGTGACTTGAGCTGCTACCTAGATGGAAGGAAGCGGCCATGTTTATCCGATGGGTCTCTACTCCCTGCTCAGCGGTGCTCATTAAGCACCCTCACTTCTGCATGCTTATGCCTGTGTTCGGGGGGTGGGAGAGGCCCACGCTGGCCACAGGAGGATCGCTGTTGGGAGTGAGGCTGCTGGAAGCCAGCATGTCGCTGATCGTCCAAACATGGCAGGACCAACACGTGAGGCTGGGAGGTGAAGGGGAGGCATGCAGGACCCAGGCCAGCAGGGTGGAGAATCTCTTCCCTCCAGCCCCGGCTCCTGCCACTTTCCCTCTTGTACCCGCGTTTCGCTGAATGCCAAATTACTGCGGTTTCTCGAATTGCCCAGGACTCTTAATTGCAAGGGACAGAAACCAAGCTCATAACTGCTTGAGCCCAAACGTGCATTTACTGGTGCCTGTCAGTGAACTGGCTTTAGGTATAGTGGGATCCAGGGGCTCAGCTGATGCCATCAAATCTCTCCCTTGCCCATTTTTCAGTTTGCCCAGTTTTTTCTACTGTTGGTAATTCTTTCCTTTGTAGTGAGAAAAAATGGGCATCAACAGCCATAATTTAAGGTCGTTCTGGGTTAGCAGCTCCAGTGGGGGAGGAGAGCCTTCTCTCCCAAGGTTGGTATCTGTCCCAGGGAAGGCACCAGTGATATCAGGTAGGTCCCCCGCACACCCGCGGACAGTCACAGGGCCCGGGGCTTGGAGGTGCCATGAAGGTTCCTCCCGGTCCCGTGCCCACTGTGGTACCCGCAGTCCCAATGGGAGCACGTGGGCGGGTGAAGAAAGTGTTCTGCAGAAGACACATGCTTTTCTCGACAGAAGGGGCCAGGACCTGGACCAGCAGGGATACTGCGTGTCCATGCCATGATGCACCCCACTCTGCATCCAGGTGCTAGCCCATTTCACAGCTTTTTCCAGAATGTTCTTCATTCCCTTAAGAGGAAGAATTCCCTGACTCCTGTGCGCCACATCCTGGCTGGGTTCACCACCAGCTCTCTAACCCCCTCAGTTTCTACAGCACCCGTGTGCTGCCCGCACACCCTAACACACGGCCGAGTCCGGCCACATGGGACACGCGCAGCTGGGAGAGCTTCTCACAGATCTGCTGGTTTCTGGAAGGCGGTGTGGCTGGGGGAGGGGCCGTTACGGGGTGAAGAGAACGAGTGTTAAGAACTAGCAGTCTGCACAGACTTTCCAACCTCCTAAGCACCTGGGCAGCTCCTCATGCGCTTCGTGAGGTCCCAGGCTGTCCTCCTGCGGACACGAGGACACGTGTCCGCTTGGCACCTGCCGTCCCTGTGTGAGCCACCCAGTTATGTCTCCACCTTCAGCCAGCATCATGCTTTGCTTCATCCCTGGAAACACTTACTGAATATAGAGCCTGATGAGGACCTAGGGTCATTTCTTTTTCTTCTCTTTTCAGCTTTATTAAGGTATAATCGACAAATAAGATGGTTATATTTAAAGTATATGAAGTGATGATTGGATACATACATGTTTGATACATATATAGACGAAGGGATTCTCACAATAATTAATTAACCTGTCCATCACCTCACACCTGGCTTATTTGCTTATATATTTATTTATTTATTTATTGGTGAGAACACTTAGGTTCTACTCTTGTAGCAAATTTCAATTACACCACATGCTATTATCAACTATAGTCACCATGTTGCATAGTAGGTCCTCAGACCTTACTCATCTTTGGCCCCCGCCAAACCCATTCTACCATGTTTCTACGAGTATATTTAGATTCCACATATCAGTGATGTTAAGGTCCCATTGAAAACATTTAATTAACATCTACCTCAATACAAACCTGATATACTTCTACCAAAGTATGACAAAATTTTTCTAAGTCAAACACACAGGCACTCATTCAGAAAATATTAATATCGAATACCTATTAAGTACTAGGCTATATGATCCAGCAATTCTATTTCTGGGAATACATCCCAAGGAAACAAGAACTCCGTTGAAAAGACACCTGCGTCCCCATGTTCATTACAGCGTTACGTAAAGTGGCCGAGACGCAGAACCAGCCTGTGTCCATCAGTGGGTGAACGGGTCCAGGAGACATGGGATGTAGATGCAATGCAACGTGGCTCAGCCGACAGCATTATGCGGGGGGGAATAAGTCAGAAAGAGGCAAATGCCGTATGATCTCCCTTACGGGGGACTCAGAACAGAACAAAGCCCCAAACTCCTGGAACAAGGATCAGGTGTGGGGCTACCAGAGGTGGTGGGATGGGGAGGAGTGGAGAAGGTGCTCACACGGTCCGCACGTGTGAGACAGATAAGCTCCGGGGATGCGCTCACAGTGTGGTGACATTACCGTGTGCTTTATGGGATCGTTGTGGAGAGCAGACCCTAAGCGTTCTCAGGACGAGGAAGGAACATTGTTTTTCCTTCCCTTTGTGTGTGTCTCTAGAAGAGAGATGGTCATTTTACATGTGAGTCAAACCAGCACGCGTACACCCTGGACTTACACGGCGCAGCAGGGTGTCTGGCAGCTCGGCAAAACCAGGGGAAAGTGCTGAGCCCTGTTCCCGGGGCTGAGGATGAGGAAGGACGTCCCTGTTCCCACGGGGCTTGCGTTGCGGTGGGGGACACCGACAGCAGCGGAATGAGGGCTGAAGGCGTAAAGGACATCAGGCAGGGAGAAGTGACGGGGAGGGAACGAGCAGGGAGGGCATGGGGGCGGGAGCCCCGGGGCCAGGATGCTGTCTGGGAACGGCCGGAGCCTCACCGGGGCCCACCGTGCTGCGACCCCGGCCCTGAGCCCGCCCGCGCCACCTCCAAGTCTGCTCGGCCCTGGAAATGCCGCTTTGGATGAAGGTGGGCTCATCTCAACATCGGGAGCAGACGTGGGACAGGTGATGTGAATTAGCACAAGCGCGTGGTCTGGGGTTCGAATCCGACGCCAGTCCCGGGTGAGTGTAGACACCTGGGGGCAGGCTGCCCGATCTGCTTTATCTGCAGTGTTTATTACTGCCATTGAGCTGGGTGCCTCCGTGATCTGACGGCACTTCCGAGATTAAAAGGGGCACATCCTGGCTTTGTTCAGCCGTGGAAACGGGAGAGGTCGGCACAGAGAGAGGTCCGTTGAGCGGTGTGCAGTGAAGGCCCGGGAGGAGCGCCCGCCGCCGCGTCCCTGTGGAAGCAGCCTGCTGACCCCGAGGACATGGGCGGTCAGCCCAGGCAGGAGGGTCAAGTCGCTGTTTAAACGCCCGAGTGCTGGAGCTCAGGGCTCGCCGGTGCGTGAGGGAGGCGTTGCTCCCAGCGGTGATCTGGAACCTTCTGCAGCCACGCGGGGAGGCTCGGGGCTGGCGGCCCTCAGAGGCTAGGGCGCTGCCCCTCGTGTTACAGACACCTCCCATTCGACATCCTGTTTGGGTTTTTCCCTCTCCCATGGAGACTGGGAGGCATTTTTGTATCCTCTTTAGGAAGTGCTTGGATTCAGGACTTTATTCCATTTAAAGTCAGGACGAAGGGGACGATGCTCTTGGCTAGCATTTCATGGGTGTTCTTGTCTACTTTAGAACCAGCATCGCGGCTGACATTTATTGAGTGACATTTTCTCCTGGCGAGCATTATGGAGTGTTACGTAGTCCCCTTGGGGCCTCGTATGCGTCACCTCGTTTCTCCTTACGACCGGTGGGGTAGGAACTGCGGCCTCCATCCCGGAGACAAGGGGTTAAGCACAGGGAGGGTCAGTAAGTTGCCTGAGAGCACGCAGCTCACAGGTGCTGGAGACGGCTCAGCGAGGCGAGCGTGGGTCAGACCGCAGAGCAAACTGCAGTGCTGTGATCGTGTGTGAGTGTGAGCAGTGCGTGTGAGTGTGAACATGTCTGTGTGAGCAGTGTGTGAGCACATGCACGTGAGCCTTGAGCATGAACACGTACGTGTGAGAGAGCGCATGCATGAGTGAGTGCAAGCATGTGCATGAGTGAGCACGTGCATGAGTGTCTCTGAGCGTGTGTGTGAGTACGTGCATGAGTGTGAGCTTGAGCACATGTGTGTCTGAACGTGTGAGTGCGAGCATGTGCGTGTGAGTGTGAACGTGTGTGTGAGCAGTGCGTGTGAGCACATGCACGTGAGCCTGTGAGCATGAACACGTACGTGTGAGAGCGCATGTGTGTGTGAGTGCAAGCATGTGCATGTGAGTGAGCACGTGCATGAGTGAGTGAGCGTGTGTGTGAGTGTGAGCTTGAGCACGTGTGTGTGTCTGTGAATGTGTGAGTGCGAGCACGTGTGTGTGAGTTGTGTGTGTGAGCATGTGCGTGTGAGCATGTGTGTGAGTGTGCGTGTGAGTGTGGATTTGGGGTAGATTGGATAAACATTTGGTCTTGAGTAAACTGAGGCTCAGGGTTGGACTCTGTTATCCCCTGGAGAGCAGGATCCTGGATGCTGGTGGATATGGGGTTTGGCGTGATTCCACGGAGGACCCTGTAAAAAATCCCATAGCTTTCACCTGCCTCTGAAAGGGTTAAAGAGAAGCATGTGGTCAGCACTCCTCTGGGGGCACGTGGGTGTGATTTGTTTTCCTTTGCCACCTGTGTATCACCTTTCTCCCTTCGGACAAACAAGCCTCAGCTGTCAGCACGGTTCATGGTTTGTTGTCCGATCTCTCGTTAGGAACATTCGCTCTGCCCCGGAGGGTGCGGGCGGGAAGCATCTGATCTCCGGGGATGCCCGTGCCTGTCTGGTCGGCCAGTTGTTCTCAACAGCCCGGTGTTAGGACCCAGGAAGGACGCGGCAGCGAGGGGTATAAATAGAGAAGCCGACCAGAACAAAGTTTGAGGAGAGAGCCTGACATCATTGCCTCTCCACCCAGAGCTGGGGCCGGCGGGGCGTCGGGCTGAGTCAGCGCACACACGGGCCAGGCCGGGCAGGAGCGCCGGGACTCGGCGCCCCCGAGGGTCTTCTCACTCTACCCACTTCAGGGAAGGAGCGAGGGGTCCGATCGCCAAGCCCGGACGGAGACAGACTGAGACTCCTGAGAGCCAGGCCAGCCCGACGGCGGCGGACGGCCCCGCGGGGCTCTGTGAGCAGCGGCCGGCAGGGGGCTGCCCTCCCGGGACGCCGGGCCCCGAACATTCTCAGCACAAGGGAGAGACGCCCGTGAGCTCTCAGGACGGCCGCGTTCCCCACACTAAGGAGAAGCAGATCTTTTCTTTCCGGAACCTGTGAAAATGTCCCTTTCCCGGGGAAGTGAAAGTTAGGGCGCGTGCTGGGCAGCAGACCCTCAGGACCGGGACTCGGGTGGCACCCTGACCCCTGGGCAGCCATGAGGGGGCTGCTCTGGGGCGGGCACCCCTGGCTGCTACTGATCTTTTGGGATTTCCAGGTAACGTCTCCGAGCCGCTCTGTCTGGGGTCGGACTAGAGCTTTCTGCCGGCGGCTGCCCCGCCGTGTCTGACCCTCTGGTCTTTGTGTGCAGGTGCGCGGAGCCTTCTCCAGGTCGCCGGCCCATCCAGGTAAGGGAGCGTCCTCCTGTGCTCTTCCCGCCTGGCTCGGGGCTCCCCACGCGCGTCGCTCGCTCGCTCGCTCGTCTCCGCGGCCAGTGGAGGGCGGCCCCTCCGCGCGCCCCTCTGCCCCGCTCCGCCCCCCCCGGCCCTGCCTTTCGTCTCCTGGCGCTCTGCTCATCCTGGGGTCACACCTTGGTGCCTCCAGGTGCGGCTGCCGCCCGGAGGGCTCGGGCTCTCGGTCACTGCCATCTTACGATGAAGGGAAGGTGCTGTCCTAACTCCCGCCGTGTGTCTTCATGCTGACTTAGGGCTCCGTCCTCTTTGTCCCCGTCCCAGCTCACTGTCCGTGGGCCAAGGCGAGTCCCCGTCTGCAAGCTGTCCCCGAGTGGTGTGGCCGCGTCGCAGGTGCAGGCGTGTGGAAGGAGGGGGCCTGGTGAGCAGCGGGAACCCCCTGGGGCCGCGGTGCCCTGGGCCTCCTGGCTGCCTGTGTGTGGGGGTGAGGAACCCGTCGAGGTCCCTGAGCCCGTCCTCGAGAGCCATGCGAACAAACCCTGACCCGTTGAAGAGCATGCCTCTGACTCAGAGCTCCCACCGGCCACTGTCCCCTGTAGCCCAGCCCCTTCCGGGCACCATCCAGAACCTGTGGGCACAGCAGCACCCCTGGGCCACCCAGGTACAAGGCCAGCCTCTGCGGAGAGTGCCAGGGCCTCCGTCATGGGGCTGGACCGACACGTCTCCTTTGTGGGTGATCCGGCAAGGCGGGCTCACCACCTGGACTCCCCGTTTCTGTGGCAGGTGTTGCTGTTTCTCTTCACCCGCACGCCCAAGTTAAGTCTGTTGGAAAAGGTGTGAAGGCCGTGAGTTTCTGTGCGCTCCTCTTTCCCCAGAGTGCGGACACAGGCATCACACTGAGGAGCGTGTGTGTCTGCCCCTGAGGCGCTCCCCTTCCCGCCGGGGCCGGGCTCCTGCTGGTTTTCTAGTGCACAGGAGTGAGGGAAGGTGTCAGCGGGCAGACGGGGGGTAGGGCGGCCTCCAAGACGCAGGCTGCTGCCCGGTGGGAAAGGGAGCCGGGAAGCGGTTCCAGATCATACCCTGGCCACGTTGCACCCACACACGTATCCACAGCCATCCACGTGCATGCACCCTCATGCATGCACACACATCACACCCAGGTACACACCCACATGTATGCACACACATTGCACCCACACGCATGCACACACACCCACACGCATGCACACACACATGCACACACCCACACGCATGCACACACCCACACTCAGGTACACACCCACACACATGCACACACACCCACACGCATGCACACAGATCACACCCAGGTACACACACCCACATGCATGCACACACACCCACACTCAGGTACACACACCCACACGTATGCACACCCACGCTCAGGTACACACACCCACACGCGTGCACACCCACTCCCTTGTACATACACCCACATGTATGCACACACATCCACACCCATGTACACACACCCACATGCATGCACCCACACCCACACACATGCACACACACCCACACGCATGCACACACACACCCACACGCATGCACACACACCCACACTCGGGTACACACACCCACACCCATGTACACACCCACACGCGTGCACACACACCCACACTCAGGTACACACACCCACACGCGCACACAGCCACTCCCTTGTACACATACCCACATGTATGCACACACGTCCAAACCTACCCCCCACACCTGTGCACACGCAAGCACACGTGTGCACCTGGACCCTTGGCCCTCAGCTGCAAGGAGCAGTTTGAATTCAGTCTCTGCTCCACATGGAAGCGTTGCTCCTCTCACCCCCTAACCTCGGGTGGAAGTTGACTTAGCTTCCTCCGTGACTAGCACCGTGGACACAGCATGGTGGCGGACGAACGTGGACGGCAGTGAGCACACAAGCCCACGCGGAGAGCTGGAGCTGCTCAGCCTTCTTACCGACGTCCATGCCCACGGGCTCCCTTCCTGTCTCCCTTCCCGTGTCTCGGGGTGTCTCCTCCTCCCCTCCCCCGCCATGCTCTGGACGCTTCATCACCTCTCCTTCTCCTCCTCCTCCTTGACCATAAGGACAGAGGTGGACGCACCCCAGACACGACCGTGGGTGTTCCCCAGTGGACGAAACCCTACTGCTTGCGTTTTCTTCCTTCCCCTTCCCCTCCCCACTCCTTCCTTTTCTCTGTGTCTGTCAGCCTCTGTGTCTCTGTCTCTCTGTATGTCTCTCACTGTCTCTGTGTATATCTCTCTGTGTCTCTGTATCTGTCTCTCTCCCTCTGTCTCTCACTATCTCTATCTCTCTGTCTCTGTCTCACTGTTTCTGTCTCTCATTATCTCTATCTCTCACTGTCTCACTGTCTCTGTTTCTCTGTCTCCATCTCCCTGTCTCTCACTGTCTCTGTGTCGGTCTCACTGTCTCTGTCTCTGTCTCTATCTGTCTCTCTGCCTGTCTCTCACTATCTCTGTCTCATTGTCTCTCTCTCACTGTCTCTGTCTCTCTGTCTCTCTCTGCCTCTGTCTCTATCTCACTGTTTCACTGTTACTGTCTCTCTGTCTCTCACTCTGTCTCTCAGTCTCACTCTCTCAGTCTCACTCTCTGTGTCTCACTCTCTGTGTGTCTCTCTCACTCTCTGTCTCACTCTCTCACTCTCTGTCTCTCTCACTCTGTCTCTCTCACTCTGTCTCTCTCACTCTGTCTCTGTGTCTCTGTCTCTCACTCTGTGTCTCTGTGTCTCTGTCTCTCACTCTCTCACTCTGTCTCTCACTGTCACTCTGTGTCTCTGTCTTACTCTGTGTCTCTGTCTCACTCTCTGTGTCTCTGTGTCTCTGTCTCTCACTCTCTGTGTCTCTGTCTCACTGTCTCTGTCTCTCTCACTGTCCCTCACTCTCGCTGTCTCTCACTCTCTGTCTCACTATCTCTCACTCACTCTGTCTCTCTCTGTCTCTGTCACTCACTCACTTTCTCACTGTCTCTCACTCTGTCTCTCTCTCACTCTCTCTGTCTCTCTCTGTCTCTCACTCTTTCTCACTCTGTCTCTCTCACTGTCTTTCTCACTCTCTGTGTCTCTCTCTGTCTCTCTCTGTGTCTCTGTCTCTGTGTCTCTGTCTCACTCTGTCTCTCTGTCTCTGTCTCTCACTCTCTGTGTCTCTCTCTGTGTCACTGTCTCTCACTCTGTGTCTCTGTCATTCTCTCACTTTCTCACTCTCTCTGTCTCTCTCACTCTGTCTCTCCCACTCTTTCTCACTGTCTCTCTCTCTCTGTCTCTCTGTCTCTCACTTTGAGTGAGACACAGAGTGAGAGACAGTCTCTCACTTTCTCACTCTCTCTGTCTCTCTGTCTCTCTCTGTGTGTCTCACTCTCTGTGTCTCTCTCTGTGTCTCACTCTCTCACTCTCGCTGTCTCTCACTCTGTCTCTTTCACTATCTCTCACTCTGTCTCTCACCCTGTGTCTCTGTCACTCACTCTCTCTCACTTTCTCACTCTCTCTGTCTCTCTCTCCCACTCTGTCTCTCTCTGTTCCTCTCTCTCTGTCTCTCTGTGTTTCTCTCTCTCTCTGTGTCTCTCTGTGTCTCTCTCTGTCTCTGTGTCTCAGTCTCTGTCTCTCTGTTCTTCTCTCTCTCTGTGTCTGTGTCTCTGTCTCTCACTCTCTCTGTCTCTCACTTTCTGTCTCACTCTGTCTCTCTCTCCCACTCTGTCTCTCACTATCTCTGTCTCACTCTGTCTCTCTCTGTCTCTCCCACTCTGTCTCTCACTATCTCTCTCTGTCTCTCTCTGTCTCACTCTCTGTCTCTCACTCTCTCTGTCTCTCTCTCTCTGTGTCTCTGTCTCCCCTCCTCTCTCTCCCCCCTCTCCCTCCTCTCTCTCGTCCTTATGTCCACATCCCGCAGGGAGGTCCGACCCCCGCGGTTCCTGCCGCACCCGCCCCACGAGGCCGCCTTCCCTCCTGCTGCTGGGGTGCCAGCCGCAGGGTCCCGGGAGGAGCCCCGGGGGGGAAGGCCCAGCCCAGCGCCCGTCAAGGGCTCCGGCTCACAGACACACAGACGTGCGGGGACCCCGTTCCTGAAGGGGGAGTGTTTGCAAAGCACCCAGATGCCCACCCCGCAGGGAACGGCTCCGTAAATTGTCACCCCGAATTCCGAGGATCACGGAGCAGCCTAGCGGGCACTCTTGCACATTCTGCGGGGCCCCCAGCGCGTCCCCTGACGGAGCCCGCACCCTCCTGCAGGCAGGAGCAGGGGGTGTGCCGAGGTCGCAGGGTACAAGGTGGCGGTGGGCTCGGACACGTAAGGGCGCTCGGGGGCCACGAGAGCGTGGTAGGTGCCGAGCGGGAGGTGTGCACGGACTCGGGGCCAGCCTCCAGCAGGGCCCCCTGTTTCTGCCGCGGCCGCTCCAGACTTGCCCCCTTAAGGTCGTGCTGGGGCTTGCAAGGCGTCCCCGTCTTGCTGTGACCGAGCCCACTGCCTCCCGCGCAGGACACGCTCAGCCAGCCTGGGCCTGACCCTGTGCCGCAGGTCGAGGGTGAGAGGAATCCGCGAGGTCGGCCGGCTTGCTGCGCGGCGGCCCCGGGGGCGACGTCCTCGGCTCGTCTGTCCACACTCTCCTCTCTCTCTCTCTCTCTGACCGTGGAGAAGTGACAGCATTAAGCCTTTCCTCTGGCCCCAGGCCGCTGAGTCTTTGCTCCGTTCTGAGGACGGTGCTGGGAAGCGCGATGGTTGATAGACCTAAACCCATAAACGGCGCCGGCCAAGAAATTGTAGGGCATTTAAAAAGTTTACCCACATGCCGTTTAGATAACTTCTCTAATGAGGAAAAGGGACCTTACACGACTCCGTTATCCAGCCATTCCCAGGCCTCGGGTATACGGAGCTGCTAGTTCCGGCCCGGCTCCGGGAGGTCGGGGTCGCTCTGCTCACGGCCCTGTTTAGAGGTCGGGGAGGCCAACGCGGGTGGTTACGGTGATTATTCCCTCTGGTTGCAGACTAGTTATTTCTCTGTGCAAATCGACAGTTCCCTTTATGTATTTTTTTTATTGAGACGTAATTGACATTTTAGTTTCAGATGTACAATGTCATGCTTCAATATTTGTACATATTGCAAAATGATCGCTGCAAAAAGGCGAATTAACATCTGTCACCACCACGGTGTTATATGGTCTGCAAGGGGCTGTCCGAACCACTAGGTCCTGGCAGAAACTTCGTTCATCTTCCCCGTGCAAAGGGAAGTGTTCATGATGGAATTTTTAAAAATAATGTTTATACTCTATTGAACAAATGGAAATTTGACCAGTAGAGGTTCTTGGGGTATAGATAGTTTCAGAAGTATATATATATATTCTTTGTTTATCCATTCATTTATCCATGATTACATTTCATCATCTATCCTGCCTACATAGTTTGAAAAAATTTATCACTAAGATTACCATATTGGGGAGAATCCAAATGCAAAAATCTGGAGTAGGCAGACAGACACACCCCAGGCCCCGTGTTAGACACGAGAATGTGATACAGATGCATCAGAGAGCCCGACACAGCAAATATATTAACAAACAAAAGTATTCGAGTACGAGTAGGTGCTGTGGGCGAACAAGTAAGCAGTTGGCAGAAAGGGCGGAGGTGCTGGTGCATGGGGTCACTGGGGCCGAGGCTCCGGTGGTCGGGGCGCTGGTGCTCGCGGCGGGGGGAGCATTGCAGGCGGGGACTGATTTCCTCCGTGGCGTCCGCTTGTGTCCAACGAGGCCTGGGCCTCCGGGACGGACTCTCCTGCAGCCTCAGGGGATGAGGTTCCCGCTCACGAGTCACAGAGAAGGGGCGGGCGTGCGGGATCCAAGGAAAACCTGAAAAGGAGAAAGGAAGGGAGGGCTGTGTTAACACTCCTTCGGGGCATCAGCTGTCCGCACCAGGCTGAGTCCAGCACGTTGCACTGGGATGAGAAATTGTTCCTGGAGAGCTCGATCTAACCGTGGTGGTGTCAGCTGAATAGCTCTCTTGCTCCGTCATTTATTCGTTAGGGCAGGAAGTCCCAGAAGGAGCCGCGTGATCAGCTTGCTGTCTTGCCTACGCAGACACGTCTTTATGGGGTTTATCTGGTGGAAACCAAGGTGCTTGTATAACCTGGACATCTCAGGTCACCTTCTTTTTGGGAACGTAGCCCCAGAGGGTCTTTCTTATTCCCAAAAGAACGAGATTTGCTTGTTCTGATGACACTTGTAGGGCTATGGGTTTTTATGCCTGAGGTTGTAAAGGGGAACCTACATGTTGAAGTTAGTTCTTAGGCACGTCTTGTTAGCACCACGCAATGCTTTAGTTAGAATAATCACCATAATTGCTAACATGAAGATTTGGGGAGATTTCGAAGAAAGAATCAGCAAAATCTGGGTTTCTGACTTCTCCCTAAAAGCGGGAGAAATGGCCGTGCTGAGCAGACCTCCCTGCAGAGCCGCAGGGACCGGCTGGGGAGCAGCTTGGTCCTCAGACAGGACACACACCTCTCAGAGGGCCGCGGCCCCCACCCCGAGACCCTCGGCCCCACCGCAGTGGCTCCCGTTTCTAGCACCTGCTGTGGTTCCGCTGCCCCCAGGTGGGAGACCGTCGTGAACATCCGGGCCCGGCCCCTGGGCACATTTCAGTTCGCAAGCCCACCACTACGCATCTCCATTCCGTCCGACCATCTGTGTTGCCCATACTTGGCGTCTGGGGCGACGCAGTGGGGTGTTGGACTTGTCTGGAGCCCGGTGATATGGGATAGCAGGCCGTCTGTGGACCCCAACCCCCTTCTCCCACAGACTCTCGCTAGCTCGGGGGGCTTCCTGTGCGAACAAGACCACCATCCCTTTATGCTCTCAGCCTTTCTGCCCAGAACGGATGGTGGGCGATAGTGAATGGGGATGATAGGGAAGGATTTACCATCCACAGCGTTGATTGGATGAAGATGTGGGTTGTGAAGCAGATTCCGCACCTGTTCTTGGCACGACAGATGTCATTCCCTTTTCTGACCCCCACCCCCCATCCCGCCCCGCCCGCCCCAGATGAATAACAAATCAATGATGTTTCTCTCTTCAAAATGAATAGCCTACATTTTAGGGGGGGAAAAAGCATGGTAGAAATGGAAATGAGTATTTTTGATTTTGACATTCCAGAGTCTCCGTATTGCATTGCTAGAGTAGATCCACTTCTGGTGGACATCGGCTGAAGTCACGTGTCTCCACGTCTTAAGTTTCTAAAGGAATGCATGTCCAAACATCTGAATAAAACAGAAATATAAAGGAATAGAAATCTTCTTATGTCTTCCATGCAGCTGCTCAGTTTCCTCGCCCCTAAAATACGGCTGTCCATTTCTAGGCTACCCATGCAAAATCTCTCTCCCTCCCTTCCCATCCTTCCCTTCCCCCTTGCAGGCTGGACAGCTGTGTTTTCCACAAACAGCTGATACTAACACATGTTCTCTCACCTTGATTTTTTGACGATACAGCTTGAGGAACATTTCACATCAGGACACGTGCATCCGCTTTGTCCTACTTACATCCTGGTCCATTATGCAGGTGCTCCATCCTTAGTACCTGGTCTCTCTGCTGATGAGCATTATCTTTGTTCACTGCTCTCCGTACTATAAAAAAAAAAATCCTGCAACAAATACCCCTGTGCGTAGCTCTCTGATCCCATGTGTGAGTCTATCTCTAGCACAAACTTCCAGGAGCTGAATTACTAGATCAAAGTGCACTTGAAATGTGTATCGTCATTGCGGTATTGCCCTCCGGAAAGGCTGCACCTTCCACCAAAAACGTGGTAGAATTTGCCAACTTAGTACTTCTAACTGTTCGTCAGTCAGCTGGCTGAGCTGGGACAGGCGAGCTCACTGAGTTTAAGCATGCCTCTAAAAATTATTAGCAACGTTGAACGTCTTTTCATATATTTAAAAGTAATTTTCATTCCTTTTTCTTCGAACTGCCTGTTGATGTCCTTTGCCCCAATGTTCTGTTGTTGGTTTAAATTTTAATAGTGGGAGTTTTAATGAATACAATAAATTTAATACATTTCTTTAAAAAGAAATCAGTACATTTCTGTCCCATGTATTACATAAACATCACTCCCCAATTCGATTTAGCTTGATTTATTTTTATGTATGGAAATATTTTAAAAATTCACATAGATGTATCACCTGGTTTCCTCAGAAGCTTTTGTTTTATTTTTATTACATTTAAGTTTTTTTTAATTTAAATTTTTTTAAAGATTTTATTCATTTGAGAGATAGAGTGAGCACAAGCAGAGGGAGTGGGAGAGGGAGAAGCAGGCTCCCCGCTGAGCAGGGAGCCCGATGTGGGGCTCGATCCCAGGACCCTGGGATCATGACCTGAGCCGAAGGCAGATGCTTAACGACTGAGCCACCCAGGCGCCCTTGTAAAAATATATTTTGAAACTAAGTCATCCTACCACCCAAAGATGAGCACAATTAATGTTTTCATGGCCCCTTGTTCTATCCATGTAGTTTTTTTTATTATTGAGATTGTACAATGTAATTTTTTGTGCTTTTATTTTTTTAATTAATTAATTATTTATTTAAAAGATTTTATTTACTTATTTGACAGAGAGAGACACAGAGAGGGAACACAAGCAGGGGGAGTGGGAGAGGGAGAAGCAGGCTTCCCGCTGAGCAGGGAGCCCAATGCGGGGCTCGATCCCAGGACCCTGGGATCATGACCTGGGCCGAAGGCAGACGCTCAACGACTGAGCCCCCCAGGCGGCCCTTAGAGACCACTTTTACCATAAGCTAGTTTCACGTGTGCATGGCGATATTTACAGGTCTTTTCCACCGAACTGTCTATTCGTACGCAGTGCCAGATCCTCTTTGTAGTTGTGACCTCGTGACAGGTCTCACTGTGTGTGAGGTCCGGGTCCCCCGCCCCCGCTGCTCTCCCCGTGCAGGTTTGTGGGTTATTCTTGCTTGTTTCCTTTTCTTGATAAGCTCCGAAATGAGCTTTCCCTCACACAAAATCTCTCAGCATGTTTACAATGAATTTCCTCGTGTTTATATATGAATTCAAGGGTTGGTTTACATTTTTATGATTTTGAGTTCTCTTTTCCAAAAACAGGTTACAAAATTCTTCATTATTCAAGGGTGCTCGTCCATCCCTCGGTATTATTTTATTGTTTTCTTTGTGAGAATTTTGTATGGTTCTCATTCTTTTGCACTTAAATGTCTTCCCTTTGTGGGCTGCATTTACAAAAGAGAACTTTTCTTCCGTTCTGTTTTCGCGTGATCGTTTGAATACGGGGAAGCTGTTTACTTTCGCGGGTCACATTTGTATGAACCTCCTTACTCACTTCTTTCCTGGTGGGTAACAGGGCTTCATTGTACCAAATTCTTTCCTTATTTGTAAGGATGTTTCCTTTTTTCATTCTCATTGTGAGGCATACCTCATTTGAAAATAATGGTCGTATTATCTCCTCTTTAAACATTTTTTTTACGATGAATAACACAGAGACAACTTCTTTAATTTTTACTTCTCTACGATCTGGCAGACCCCTCGGGCGGTTGATTATGTCGTCATCTGGACCACTATGTCCACTTCTGGGAACTAATCACAGAGAGCTAATTGGGGGGCAGATTGGAGCCAGGCGAGGGGCTGAGTGCGTGGGGAGGTGGTGCCCCCCGGGACTGTCCCCCAGACCCCACCACGGAGCCTGGATAGGAGCAAATACATGAAATAGTTCATGGGGTATTGGTGGCGCCTGGGTGGCTCAGTCGTTAAGCGTCTGCCTTCGGCTCAGGTCGTGATCCCAGGGTCCTGGGATCGAGCCCCACATCGGGCTCCCTGCTCTGCAGGAGGCCTGCTTCTCCCTCTCCCACTCCCCCTGCTTGTGTTCCCTCTCTCGCTGTGTATCTCACTCTGTCAAATAAATAAAATCTTTAAAAAAAAAAAAAATAGTTCATGGGGTATTAAGTAGGATGAGCAGAGTAGGACAGGGTGTATCTGCACAAAATCCTGTCTACTCAAAGTACAAGGGTCGTAAAGAAATCCTGAAGTGGTTACATTTAGTATGTTGGAAGCAGGGCGAGAGCAGAAACACCAGGGGCCGTCTTGGGGAGACTTGGAGTGAGCCTGGCCCCTCAAACCAGCCAGTGAGGCGATTTCTGAGGAAGCATCGGCCTCTCGCCTCTACAAATAGGCAAACAATATAATTACCTGACAGGTTATTGTTACAATAAAACAAGGAGGTGTTTGTTAAGAGCCTTACATGAGGTCAGTGATATTGGTGCTGGTTTCCTCCTCTTTTTAAATCATTTTAAGCTTATTTCTTTCCCTTGCCTGATTGCATCAGGTATGTCGTCTAAAACAGTATAAAGCAATAACGGGATAGTGGCCGTTCTTGCCTTTCTTCTGACCCGAAAGGACACGCTTCTTGTGTGGCCCTGTTATGCCTAGAGCGTGTGTTGAATTTATTCAGATTCCTCCTCAGTGAATCCCACAGTCGCTGTGATGTTGCTCCTCCCTCCGCTCACCGTGTGGAGGGTCAGCGGCTCTTCCGTCCTGATGGCGATTTAACATGTTTATTCTTTTCTTCCCCCCAGGGTTTGAGGTCTTGGCTTCTGCTTCCCATTACTGGCCGCTGGAAAATGTGGATGGGATCCATGAGCTTCAGGACACAACTGGAGGTAGACATGGGTGGTGAGAGACCCCAAGGCCACAGGAACAGGAGACGCGGGGTCGGGGGCTGTCGGGGGACATGGGTGTGGACACCGTCCACTTTGAAGTCAGGAGATTAGTGGAGATTAGGACACGTTGGGGAGCTTCCCCCTAGTCACTGTTCACCCTAAGTATTTTATTTACTAGAACCTTGATATATTTTTATCATGGAAGGACAGAACTTGTGGTTCAAAATATCATTAACGTGTGTGCCTTCCCCCCAATAACCTTAAAGCAAAAGCAGCTGTTTGAAGCTTGAAGCTGCAGATGGTGGGTTAGTCTGCCTACGAGTCTAGATGTACGTTTTCTAGACAGACCAAACTGGCATCATCCGCATGCCTGCCAAAACGGGGGGCCATCTGAGCCGAGTGCCGAAGGGCGTGCCAACCAGCACTGCCGTGCACGTTCGTGGGGTCGCCGGTTCACTCAGCAGGGGTACCCCACCGACCGATCGGCCTCTGCACACGTCACTGGCAGCTCTCTCGAAAAGACCGAACAGCACCCAAGATGCTCCCAAGCTCCCTAAGTCCACGGAAAATACAGCCTCTATGTGACCGAATTCAGACATTTGCCGTAAGGAGAAACCCCAGATGCCCCCGAGCACTTTCTCCCATTCCAGTAAAGAAACATTCCCAGTACAAGTTTTGAGTGCCTTGGGATGCTTTTACATTTTAATTTTATTTCCTTGTTGCTCTTGAGTAAGTCACGTGGCTGTGACAGGCAGCAAGGTTGTTGCAACCATCCCCGCACAAGCTCACGTCGGGTCTCTCTGGTTCTGTGCGCTGGAGTTTTTATAAAACACCCACACACTGCTGACTACTGTGCTTTCCACACCAGCACACCGGCATTTTCCTTACCCCGGAGACTTCACGCGCTGCCATAAATCACCGCCTAAGATTCTAAAATGTTTCCCTTAAAATTTGTAAACCGAGAAGCATTCTGGCTGGACTCTGGGCCACCGGTGTCCTCAGAGTGGGGGCCGTCAAGGAGCAGGGACCTCCGGGAGGGTGGAAGGACCCACCTGTGCAAGACCAGCCCGGGGGCCGTCAGCTTGCCCTCCTGCCTGCCTGCTCATGGCGAGGCATGGCGGCCACACGGAAGACCCTCCTGGATCTCTGTGTTTTCTCGGAATGGTCTGCACCGCAGGGGTGTAAGCTCCCTGTGGAGGTCATTGCATGACCAGCTCGGGTGAAAATGGACTGCTTCCCCCCCCGTTACAATCTCATCTCTCTTCTCAGGGCCTTTATTTTAAAGCCTGTGAAAAGAGACCATCCCACCAAGTGGAAACGCATTGTCGACATAATTCCTTGTTCAGGACACAGAAACTAACCCTTTAGTAGTTATTTCAAACAGTAGCTCGAATACTTCTATTCCTCTCCTAACCCCTCGACACGGCTCACCGCTGTGATCAAACCAGGAACGTTGGGTGTCTTGAGCACCTGCACCTGTGGGGAGTTCTTGTAAAGTCCTGTCATCACCAAGACACAATTAGGTCGTGGCTGAATTTTGTTGACTGACACGTTAACTTCCCGAGAACTCAGCGTGTTCACGGGTGTCCCAGAACACGCGAATGGTGATGGTGTCACCGCAGCCCCTGGATCTGTTCTTCATGTGACGATGCCCGGCTGGCTCATTTCAGTTCCATCTCAGGCTTCTCCAGAGACAGCAGAGGAGGGTCCGTCGGCACGGTTTGCTGCCGGGGACAGTTGAATGGCTTTGGCAGCCATCGGGTGCTCGTGCAACTGTGTTATTTGTCGCTGAATCCTCTGTTGTTGTGTCCACGTGTCATGATATTGTGCTGTCACCTCCGTGCTGTGTCCTCGGCTCGTCAGTCGTGACATCACCACCACGAACCCTTTCGTTAAGGCCATTTTTCGGCTGAGCTCAGTTCCATATCTCTCAACCAAGTATCCGAGGGCGCTGGACGCGGCACATTGGAACCCACGTTTGTGGCGAGAGCCAGCAGCCATCGCGCCCTGGCTCGGGGACTGGGGGGCCAGGGTGTCGGCCACGGTGGCGTCCAGCGCATGGGAGGGCAGGGGGTGTTGGGGGGGAGGCGAGGTTGGGAGAGAAAATCCAAAATGCTTGCCGGGTGAAAGACCGCTTCTCAGTGCGCGTCAGGTTGAGAGATATGCCGGTTCCATTCGTTGCTCATGTCACTCATTTGTTGTGCTTTTTCTTTTGTCGTCCCACCTAGTGTTGCGAACCCACAACCTCACTGTGCTTCCTTCCCATAACTCTACCTTTGTTCGTACCAATGACTCTGCCTACTCAAATTTCTCTGCAACCGTAGGTGAGCACTTGTATCCTTCTGTTCCGTGTTCGGTCGAGTTTGGATCTGCAGTGAATCTAGAGGCCGGTTCGATTTGGTTCTATATCAGTTCACTTTGTCTTGGCTAGCGAACAAGCCTATACCCAAGAACGTGGCCCAAGACCCGGGGTGTTGGGAGTACCTGCTTCCAGCTGGGTCTAGAGATAGCACCACAACCGCGGTGCATTAGAAGATGCATGTAAGCTTCACGTGACCAGGGGCTCCCAAACCAGCTGCTTGCTTTCAGACCGACACATGAGATACTTCCTAAAAATAGAAATTGTTTGGATTTTTAAATGGTGTATATTCTTTGGGGGAGGAAAAGCATACCCTTTGAATGAAAAATTGAAGTTGATTTTAAGATACCTCACCAAAAATTTGATCTCTTACAAACATTAAAATCAGCGTGTCTTCTGTAGCTGGATATTTTTTTCTTTAATTTTTAGAAGCTGTCTTACAAAACACCCAGTAGAGTCAGGGTTAAATTATTATCTTACTTAATAACCTCAGAGCCCGTATGTTTCCTATTTTTCCCACGCAGCTCAAAGCAGAAGGGAGAGGTCTCCCCGAGCAGTGTAGAAAGTGAGTTAGGATAATTCAGGGGTCATGCCGTCAACGGTTTTCAGCACAACACCTAGCCTGGTTGCCCTTCTAGCTGTGAGGTGTTTGGCTTCCAAAATTCATTTTTCCAGTCAGACGGTCTTGTTGAGGGGTTTACACAGCCTAGCTCAATCATGCAGCTGTTAATTTTGCAATACATTTAATTTCGTAATATATAGATCCCCCCCACCCCCAGCTATAAATGAGATAAAAAATAGAGAGTTTAAAATGGTAAGGAAGAACACGGAGGCCCGTTGGGTGGGTTATCCCCTTGACAGAGGCCGTTGGAAAGCCCGCGCTGGGGTAGCCGTCAGGCCCCGAGAGCTCAGCGCCCTGCCGTATGTCTCCCCCTGGGTGGCAGCTCAAGGGCAGTGGGCAGGTGCCTTCAGCAGAGGAGGTATCTGGGCGACTTTGACCCCAACGAACAATAAATGCTTAATCACACTTGGTTTTTATAGTCTTCACTATCAGTCCTGTAAACCATTTACCCCACACTCACACCATCAGGGACGTTTGCCATGGGAATGGGGCCAGACGGAAGGGGGGACGGAGCAGCGAGCACCAATGGGGGCTCATGGCCACTCCGCCTGGAGCTAGCAGGCCCTCCTGGGATTTTCTCCCAGAGTCTGAGCATGGATTCTTGCAGAATTGTAGGTTCCCACGTCTAGGATTAGGGGCTTCCAATGAGAGCTCACAGGGAGAAAGAGTTTATTTAGGTGGTCTTCAAGCTCAAACATGTACCTAAGCGTTTCACTTAGAAGATGGGCAGGAGGCGCTGCTGAAGCCTGTGGACGGAGCTAAAGTTCGGGACAGCAGGAGGCTGTCACCTGGGAACCCAGCCCCGGCCGATGGAATAATTAGAGTGTCGTTACAGTATGGTGCATAGTACATACAAATACAGTAGTAATTGATGACAAAATATTAATACGACCAATTTATTATTTAATAGTCACATCTTGTTATATGATTTCTAACTTAACTAGGACTAAATATTAAATATGAAGCGTTAATATTAATATATAGGATGCATAATATTATAAACATAAATAATACAGTGTGTTGATGTGTGAGTTGTTTATAAGTCTGATGGTCGCTGATGCCCGATGTTGTCGCTCTTCTTACGTAGACATCGTGGAGGGGAAGGTCAACAAGGGCATTTACCTCAAAGAGGACAAAGGAGTCACCCTTCTCTACTACGGGAGGTACAAGGCCTCTTGCATCAGCAGCCCAGCACAGTGTGACCCGGACGGTGAGTGGGCGCCAGCGGGTGGGGGTGCAACCCCACGGCTGTGCAGAGCCTTTGTGGACACAGGGTGGTGGGCGGGAGGGGCGGCAGGGGAGGGGTGCAGGAGCCTGGGATTCTGACCAGAGGTATGTCCTGGACACTGAGAGCTAATACTGTCTTGAGGAGATGTGAGAGCAAACTATTTAATCTTGTAAAGAAAAAAAAAAACCCGCCATAGAAATAGACACGGTGATGTCACATCGGGACTTGGACGGGGCCGTGGCCTCTGTGGGAAGTAAATTGGTGGTGTGGCTCCCACCACGTTATTTCTGACTCTGGGATGTTGACGGTGGCCCTGGGCAGGGCAAGCCTGTGACACTCCTGCCCTGGGCTGGTTTCTTCTATCCCCGGGCCTGGGGGCCGGTGGGGGGCCGCCCCTGCAGCGAGCCGTGGGCCCGTGGCGGGAAGCGCGCCCTGGACAAAGCGCGTGTAGGCAGCAGAGCACTTGGCAGGCTCTGCCCTTTTCCCGTCCTCCTGTGAAAAGTGATCTGCTCCCCAGGATCAGAGGTCCAGACAACGGGTATCTGGGCCGCATTTCAAACCTCTGAAAAGTTGTCTGACGTCCAAATCAGCTTCAGGCCTTCAAGTTCCGTTACCCCGGGCAGAATGAGAATTTTCATTTTGGGGGAAAAAAGAAAGAGTTTAACGCAAGCCTGTCTGAAAGCAAAGGCCGTTCGGATATCCAACGGCCTTCTCAAAACAACGTTGTGATGAACTTGTCATGCACAATTTTGGGACATGTGGACTTCATTCCAAGAAAAACAAAAGCTTAACAAGGCAAAAACATGTCGGTGGGGGGGATATGTTTTGGACTTTGCAGAACCCAGAATTTTTAGAAATGGTTTTGAGGTCCAAAACCACGGCCAGGTTTACAAACCCAGCGTCTGAGCCATTCCGGAGTTCGGACAGCCCTATAAACACATCAGGCTTGTTTGTTTCTCTAAATGAAAAACAGCCCGGGCTCAGCTGTGGCCACTAGGAGGGCCTGCGGGGCAGGAGGGCTGGGGGGCCCGGGCCCGCGGGGAGCGGCTTCTCTTGGGGGACAGGTTCTCTGCTGCTCTGGCTCCCGGCGGGGGGATCTTAGGTCGTTCGGGAGGTAGGCGGCGCGGGTCCCCGGAACTGTGGTGATGGGGGCGTGTCGGGACCACCAGCCCTTGCGGGGGCTCCCGTGAAGGGACCACGGGGGTCAGAGCTCTGGGAAGTTTCAGCTGAACTCCGAGACCACAGACTCGGGGCTCTGGGCTGGCCCCCGCCTGTGGCCGTGTTTGGCTTGGCAGGTACGGGGGCTACACAATGTTAACTAGCTGCCAATGTGGAAAAATAGAACTTCCGTGTAAATATATGGATTTCCAGTTTCTCTTGAGAAACCACCCTTCCCCCTGCTGACTCTGGTTGGATAACTGCACAGCACGCCCCGTTGTCACGGACACTGTCCCCCAGGCCGTCAGGCCCGCCTGTCACGGACACTGTCCCCCAGGCCGTCAGGCCCGCCTGTCACGGACACTGTCCCCCAGGCCGTCAGGCCCGCCTGGGCCCTTGCCGTCAGGGTGCCTGCGGGACACGGAGCGCGGTCGGAGCACAGGCTCCGGTCCCAGTTCTCCTGTCTGCGTGACCTCGTGCAACCGCCCCCCTGAGTCCGTGTCTGTCAAACGGGTCAGTGACAGTCCTTCCTCACGAGGCTGCTGTGGAGCTGGGAGGAGCCACCGGGCTCCTGGCAGGTGCAGCCCGGCTGTGACGGGCCCCCTCGGTGATGGCCCCGCGAGAAGCTTTGCGGCCTCGGCTCCTCTTGCCAGGGCATCCGTCCCGATGAGAACCCCAGCTTGCCTGCTTGGAGAGCAACCCCCCCGCCCCAGGGGGACTGACCCACAGTAACGACCCAGCATTATCGATCGCTGACCATGTGACTATCACGGGACCAATCTCATTACACGTATTAGCTCATTCATCCTCAAAAAGAGTGAGACAGACAAGAGCGTGGGGCGGCAGGCAGAGCCGCCAGGTTTGGCCTCATATCCCCTCCGATAGCGGCTTCTCGTGTGCTGGGGTTGGCTGGAGCCGTCCAAACCATCGTGCGGCCCTTTTCTTTACAGTAGGGCCGGATATAAAATGAAGCCAGGAAGCCTTACATCACCCTTGGCTCCGGGAGACGGGGCTGGCATGAGGCTTCCTGCAGATACCGACGAAGGTCGGGCATTTCTCAGTCTGCACCCCTCTGTCTGCATGTCCGCTTCCCGGGGACAGGGAGCCGAGCACGCGTGACCTCCGAGCACCACGGTGTGCGCCCCCACGTGTATCCTGCGCTCAGGCAGTTTCCCTGCAGCCTGCGTGAGCATGCGTTTCTGGGTTCCAGATAAACAAGAGTGCAGGCAAAGTCTGCCCAGCGCTTTCCAAATTAACGTCCCTGTAGCGCACCCAGTGTGTGGGATGATTTCAGGTGACGCCGGGCAATTAGAGACATTAATGGCTATGTTTTTATCTGAACACAAATAGCTCATCAGAAATGTGATTTCTGGGCGCCTGGGTGACTCAGTCGTTAAGCGTCTGCCTTCGGCTCAGGGCATGATCCCAGGGTCCTGGGATCGAGCCCCGCCTCGGGCTCCCTGCTCGGCGGGAGGCCTGCTTCTCCCTCTCCCTCTGTCTGCTGCTCTGCCTACTTGGGCTCGCTCTCTGTTAAAAAAAAAAAAAAAAAAATCTTTAAAAAAAAAATGTGATTTCCTAGCTACAGTTTAGGAAGAGACTTCAGTAAGTCATGAGCTTTAAAAACGGGTGGACTATGAGAACAATGTCGGTAATGATGGGAGGAAAGGGGTGGTCAGGTATGAAGGATTCGGGGACCTGAAATGTGGGGTCTTTCCCGATACATCCATCCCATCCTCCTCCACACGTTTGTCTCTGTTTCTCTAGGGGTTTTTTGGTGGTATTAGTGGACTCAGGCGTATAAGCCATTACTTTTATGATAAAAACTAACATTAAAATGAAGAGCGACCTTCCCCGCTCCCTGTCCACCTGGTCAACTATTTTTATATTTCTTATTTCTAAATTCTCTTGTGGTCCCGATTCATGGTTTTGGCTGATTTTTTGGGGGAAAAAAAAGGACATTTTTAGGAGCAGAGTTGAAGTCTGAGCTTTTCAAAAAGGAGTAAACAGCTGAGCAGCTGAGCCGCCGCCCCGTGCACGCCCTCGGCCAGGCCGCCCACCACCATTTCCTGCGCCCACGGCCGCTCCTGCTGGACCCTATCTCCATCTGCTCTCCGCCTTCCTGCATTTCTGTCAGCTCACGGGGGTCCTCCCTCTTGGCAAACGGTGCCTGCTGGGGAAGTTTCTCATGGGCACTGGGTGCAAGCTGGGGAAGCTTTTGAGGATCTTTGGAGGGAAGAAGGCTATTTGGATGCCTGGCCATTCTCGGACGTGAAGCTAAGGAAACAGTCTGTGTTCCTGAAGGACGAGGTGTCTGTCCTTCATTCCCTACAAGCTGCGAGTGCGCTCGTGGGGAAACTCGACGCAGGGAGGGATCCTTCCTGGAATGTTCTAGCACCTGGTTTCACCCACAAGTAGACCTTGAGGGCTCAGCTCAGGTGTTCCTTCCAGACAGGTGAGCCCCTCTGTCTGCGCTCCCGTGGCTCACTGCACGTTCCTCTCTAGCTCGTGCACAGCGGGTGATGGCCTGTTCGTCATCCGTCTTCCCTGCGCAGGGGCAGCTCTGTGAGGCCGGGGACTGTGTCAGTCTTGGTCACCGCTGTATTTCTGGGGGTGAAAACCAGCATCATAGATGCTTCCTACGTGTTACTGAGCAGATGCGTCTAGTCAGGCTTTCAGATGCTCCAATCCCTTCAGACGCTTCTCCATCGTGTTTGACGGGCTGCTCGCTGCTCCGAAAGTGGAGCTTCGTTCTGTCTTCGTTCTCCTCCGACCTTTAGAAGTTCTCTCTGGCCTTGGACCACTTCCACCTGGAGTGACTTCCTCCCATTACGTCTGATGCCAATTCAATTCTAAATCACGTCGGCTGCTCTCAGAAAAGGCGGTCTTGCTGGGGTACTCACCCGCTTAGCTTTGCTCTCTGGTCCACGGGCCCCACGTTTTCCGCCCCCGCACAGAACTTCCTCCGCTTGTAAACACCGGGACGGCCACCAAAGCCCCGTAGCAGCACCTGCAATTCCTTCCCAGCCTTGAGGTGACTTCTCCCCCTTTGCATGAGGTTACTAAATCCAAGAGGCTGCCAGTAAAATGCTCAGCTAGTTGCAGGATGGAGTTTCAGGAAAGAAATTTCCAGAGGCGTCTGGCGGACGCAGGCCAGGCGTGGATCCAGCCGCCATCTTCCTGGGACGGTCTGGGGTTACGGGGATGTTGGAGTGTGTGGAGCGGATGGTCCTCTGGGGAGTATTCACCCGTATGCTCACGTTACAGATGGGGAAACTGAGGCGCAGAGGCTCGCGAGACCTGCCAGAGCTGCACACTGATTTAGGGCAGTGAGTCTGAATGTCGTTTATCAACCACGGGCAGCAGGGTCACTTGCAGAGATGGTTGAGAGTTGAAGTTCTCGGGCTCCAGTCCAGGACCTACTGACTCCAAATCTCCGTGGACGAGGCCCGGGAGCCCATATTTTTAGGCAGGACCTCCAGGTCATTCTCATGGACCCTGTCCCCAAATTGGCCACGGCTGACCATCCCACAAATGTATTTTGTTTGGTAGTAGTAGGTGGGTCCTCTTGGTGGTTTTTATATTTTAATGAGCTTTCTAAACTGTTTTTAGCCGAATATCCCAGCTCGGGAAATTTGCAGGAACAGCCTCCCACGGTGCTTTAAATAAATTTTTTGAAATTAATATCCAACTCCTATATGAGACATTTCAGTTAAAAAAACTATACTTTCGACTTCTCTTGAAAAAAATTAGAAAATCCAGCAGTACTCCCACGCACCGGGTGGCAGATGGTTGGGGTTGAGGGTTCCCAGAGATAGGTCGTACCGTGCTGACCTCCTGGGTCCCCGACACTCTCTGCTGCCTTCCGGGCTGGCTGGCACGCACCACCATGGCTTGCGCTGTCACTCTCTGAAAGCGGCAGTGATTGGGAGCAGAAGCGACTCCCACCGCGCCAGGTGTGTCAAGAAGAAGTGAGAGAGCCTCTTGTTGGTGCGGAGGCAGAAGCGAGTATTTGATCTGGAAAAGGCTTGCTCTGCGTGTGCTGCATGTTGAAAGCACACAGCCTGAGCCTCCTTTGTGGAGCCACCTGGATTTCCTGCTCATGGATGCTGTCCTCCGGGCCGGATGGGCTTTAGAGTTTACAGGCTCTGTCGTGCACAGTGGAGTCTGAGAGACACCGTCCCATTGTGTCTCTGCTGTCTGTCACTGCATTCCATACATTGCCCATTCTCCTACCATTTCAAGCTCAGATATGCCTGAGGATGGAAATCCTCATCCGTCACCCAGTGTCGGTGGTCCAGATTCTCCACCACTATGACCTTCGGCTCTTCTTCTCTCCATGTTTTGCTCCCGGTGGTGTCATCTCTCCCACTTTCTTTAGCTGTTACTTCTCGTCTTCTAACTATGGACCTGGAAAAAAAAAATAGGATATAGTATTCAAGCTTCACTATCCTCCCGGCCTCTTGGTGCCGAGTCAAAGTCAGATGTTGTGAGGGAGACACTACTCTGGGCCACGGAGTCGATACCTGTTCACTTCCCACCTTAGGAGGAAGACCTCTTGCGTTCATGGACAACCATACGTAGCCATACTCTTTCCTCCTGAGTTGTTCCATGTTTCTGAGGATGAATAAGTAAGTCTTATGAGCCATTCTCTGTGTTTTTTGGCAAGTGGGTCTCCACAGTCTTGAGAATGGACAACAGTAGATCGCTTGAAAATCGTACCAAGGAAGCGTGCCCAGACAGACATGATTCTGTTGCCACAGTCCTGATGTGGGCAGAAAGGGGGCACGCCAGCGCCTTGAACTCAGCTTACCCGATGCAGACGATCGAGCCAGCACTGCGGCAAGTTGGGAAGGTGTCTACACCAGAGAACAGTCCCGGACAGAATCCCTTCCTTTGACTGGTCTGGGTTGAATGATGCAATTATCTACATTTCCAGTCGTGGTGGAATGCTTTTTAAGATCAGTGATTCTTAAGTTTTACTCACTTCAGAACCATTTTTATAATTTTTACCGATATGCGTGTACCACCTGAACTATTATCATACTTAGCGTTTTTCTTTAAATTTCACCCACTTGGATGTAATTGAAAAAGAAACTATGTCCCTCCCACGAATTGAAAACTGGTAATAATTCCCGTAAGTGGGCGACATGTGCGTTACTGACTTCTACTTGGGGATCAGTGCCCACCGAGGGCTCCACGTTTGAGACAAGGCATTTCTTTGCTGAGTGGGGATTAGTGAGCGTGACTTACACACGGATGGATTTTCTCCTTGCTGCTGTCAGAAGAGCAGACAACTGAGGCGGAGGCAGCCTCTCGTGCTGTGATTCGCATCGTGTCAGGGCGTGTCTCTGTGCTAAAATCCTCTTGGAGCAGGTGTCCAGGACCCTAGGGTGTGGAATTACTCTTAAAAATACAGAGGTAGAAAATGTCATTTTCAGCAGCACTAAGCTGAAACGTGGGGACAGAGATTACATTTTAGTGTCTTAGGAGATCGGGGTTTGGGACCGGAGGTGGCAAGCTTGCTGGTCGACCATCCCCTGGTGTCTGGAGCATTCCTTGGGGATCCGGAAAGCCCACACTCACCAGCCTCACTCTGCCCCCAGCCTGTACTCCATGGAAGCCCTTGGCAGGTGTTACCCCGTCGGAGCCTTGCACGCCGGGATCCTCTCCTGCCCAGTGGCCGTGCTGCGGGAAAACCCACTGAGAACCCGCTAGTTGGGAGGCCCCAGGACAGCCTCCATTCAGTGACAAATGAAGGAACCAGGGCCCCAGTTCTGGGAGGTCTCTCTTCCCCCAAAACCAGGAGAACGCGCAGCTTGCCAGCCTGGGATGCGCTGTCAAACGGAACCAGCCAGCTCGGACTAAAGACCTTCCGGATCCCGCAAAGGCTCTTCCTCTTTCTAAAAACCTTTCTGTTTAGAGGTGACCATAGATAAACATGGAGCTGTAAAAAGTCACACAGTTCCCGTGTTCCCTTCGCCCATTTTGCTGGTGTGATTAACGAGGGGCCTTGCAGGTCCCGGATCGTGTGTGGGCCCAGGTGATCACGGGCGTCCTCCAAGGGCGCGGAAGGGCAGAGTCCAAGAGAGACATGCGCAGGTGGCTTGAGTGGGGGGCGAGGGACTCAAGCCAAGGGATGCAGGCGCGTCCAGAAGCGGAAAAGGGAAGGAACGCGTTGTCCCCTGGGGCTTCTCGAGGGCAGGAAGGCGGCCCTGCCAACACCCTGAGTGTAGCCCTGTGACACTCTCGCCTCCAGAACTGGATGAGAGTCAGTGCGTGTTGTTAGGAGCCGGTCAGTTGGGTGGGGATTTGTTGCAGCGGCGCTGGGGATCCGGGCCGGGGCACAGCCTCGCCTTCCCTCCGAGCCCCCTCACAGTCGGAGGCCCCCGCGCTCCGCTCCTCATTCTCTGCTCTTTCCCCTCCCCTGCACGTGCTGCCACGGATGCAGGTTACTGGGGTTCCTTCAACGCTCCACGGTCCCTCCCTTGTCGGAGAACGCCCCTTCCTTCAGGTCTCGCTTCCGCTCCGGGAAGCCACTCCAGGTCTTCAGGTCAGATGGCCCCCGTGTCCCTTCTTGACACCGAATCCAGGGGTTACTGCAGACACCCCCGTGTGACTGCGTTCCATGTCTGTCTGGCCCTGGCCCTGCACGGCGGTGAGTACCCGCTGCCCAGGGACCCTGTGGGTCTGTGCACCTGTCTGTAGCCCCTTGCTCAGCACCCATAAACATCTGCGGGATGAATGAAGGGAGGAAGCAGTGAGGGTACTGCTAGGGACCGAATGTTTGTGTCCCTCTTCTTTCATGGGGTGAAGCTTCTCCCTAACAGGATGGCGCTGGAGGTGGGCCTTTGCAGGTGGCAGGGCTGGGGGAGGCGCTGGGGGTGGGCCCCGGGTGGGACTAATGCCTTCTGCGCGCACGCCAGGGGCCAGGTGAGGGCACAGCCAGGAAGAGGGGCCTCCCCAGGGACTCCAGCTTCCAGAACGGCGAGAAACCGTTGATGCCCCCAGTCTATGTGTTCTGTGGCAGCCCCGGGACGGGTCTTCTCCGAGACCTGAGCTTGGCGCCGAGGTGACGCTGGTGTTACTGGACTTGGATGCCCTCAGTTTCCCACTCCAGAACATTCTTGAGCCTGCCCTTCTGGCTCAGGGTAACTGTCGTGCAGACTTGCTCTCAGCAGGCTGCCAGGGCCTCCGTGTATGGACAGACGGCTGTCCCTCGTGTCGTGGTCTCACTTGGGCGGCAGCCACCTCCGGCTGGACCCAAGTACCTTTGTAAGTGGGAGAGAATGGAGGGTCTGCTTGTGCCCCCTCCCCTGCAGCGGCCGCTCTGGTATCCTCCCCGAACCCTCGACCCAACATGCTAGTCAGGAAGGAAGGAGGGAGCCACGTGCACGTCCTTGTGGGGTCCGCCAGGTCAGTGTCAGCCGAGAGTCATCGTAAGCAATAGAAACTCAACTCAATTAGGCTTAAGCAAAAGGGGGGTTTACTGGCTCGTGGAATGAATGGCTCCAGGCAAGACTGGGTTTGGTTAGCTGTGCTGTGCAATGCAAAACACCAGCTGGTGTCTCTTTTCCCAGTTCCGTGGGCTGGCTGGGCTCGGGGCCGCGAGCAGCTGCGGTCAGAGAGCGGCCAGGCCCGGGGCCGCCAAAGGCTCCCTCCCTCTCGCTCTGGCCCCCCTGGGCTTGCCTGTGTGGCCCGGACTTCCGTGTCGGCTCAGAGTTCCAAGAGGCAGAGCGGAAGCTTCAAGACGGGTGGCAGCTGGGGCTGGGCCAGGGTCACTTCTGCCGTCCGCCCTGGGTCAAGTCAGGCCCAGGGCAGGCAGGGAACTTGGCTCTGAGGGTTGGTGGAGAGTGGCGGGGTCACGTGGCGCGGAAGCACATGGGATGGGAGGCATCGTGGCCCCTTTGAAACACTGTCTGCGTCAGGCTGGTGCAGGTGCTCAAACACTCCCGGCAGAAACACGCATCTCTCTGCGCTTGGACCCTTCTGGGGAGGGCACCCCAGGTGTGAGAGCGGGGTCAGTCCTCACTCTGGGCCCCGCGGCGGCGGCTCTGATGGAGCTGGCCCGGGCTGCGTGGTTGGCCCCCCCCCCCAGGCTGGAGGAAACGGGGGTGGGCAGGGGGGCTCGGCTCTCCCAGGGGACACAGAGGTGCTGTTCCTGGGGGAGGGCGCCTGGATGCCACACCGGCCACGAGGCCTACAGGTGGCTGTGATCTCTCCACTTACAGCTGCTTGGGTCCACTTTGAACCACGGGCGTATGGCACACGGCGCTGAGCCCCCTGGCCGGGAAGGGCTGCTCCTCTACCTGAGAAGACCCCCCCCCCCCCCCGCCAGTTGCCCTCCCACCCTCCACAGAGACACGGAGAGGACAGCATGTTCACCAGGACCTCCTCGCTTGGCCCGGGGCTTTGCTGTGCGTCCTTTTCTTGCTGCAATTCCGAGGATCCCTGTAGTTCCATGCAGCGAGCGCGCGCTCTCCGGAGCACACGTGGTCTCCGGGGAGAGTGGGACAGCGCCGTGATTACAGTGCAGATTCCGCAGCCACCCTGCCCAATTCCAATCCTGCCTGCCGCCCGCTGCGTGGCCTCTCCGTGCCTCAGTTTCCCCACCTGTAAAATGGGGACACCAATCACACCCGCTTTACAGGGGTGTGAAGGATCTTAGAACAGTCTTTCTTGCTCCTGGGAAGTTCCCATTAAATGCTCGTGATGGTGCTTTTCTTTATCAAGTGTTTTTACATAGTAGGACATGAATTTCTTGACTGTTAAATGTATCACGTGTAGTTTTTTCTTCCTGGATGGCCAGTTGCCCTCTGATGCTGTTATGGTAAATTATTCGCCTTGCAGAATTTTGTATTTCTGCGCTCAATTGCATCTGTCTCTTCTTGTGGCATCTGGATGATGTTTTCCTTTTCTTTTTCTGGGTCTTGTTGAGGAAGACCTCTCCTCATTTTATCTTTTTGGGTAGACTCAGATTTAATGCTCATATGAAGAAAGAAGTGGGGAATCAACTTGTCAATCATCAGAGTTCCTTCTTTTCCCTCCCGCTTGTTTCTTCCCTGTGCTGATGACCCGCGGGCCTGCAGCCGTGCTCCTCGGGGACGCCGGTACGGGAGTCTCCCTGTGAGCTCCTAAGACTCTGGGAAGACGTGAACGGGTGTTTAGAGATAAAGCTGTCCCGTAGATAGGAGCGTATATGGTGCAGTTACACGGACGAAAACGAAACGCTCGTCCTACAGGCAGCGTCGTCTGCCTTGCGCCCACCTCACCTAACACCAAACCACTGCCTTATTTGTGACAGGAAGACGTTTGGCCAAGAGGGATTGAATAAAAGGAATTTCTAAAGGCAGCAAAGTGTTTGGAAAAAATTAACTTCCATGAATCCTCTGGGAATTCGTTTCACAACAAAAATTTCACAATGCATGTGTTTGCTTCCTGGTGAAACGGGTCGTTTCTGAGAGCGGGGAGGCTCGGCGGGAGGGCCACGGTTTGTGCTGGACTCTGGTCCCAGGCCACCAGGCGGGCGGGAGCGGCTGGGCCCCGAGCGTGGAGCGGGCTCCGGGAGGGTCCTGGGACCACTGTGGCCTCTGAGCAGCCTTCCATCCCCAGTCCCGTCCTTCGGGGCACTTGGGGGGCTCTCTGCTTTCCTCGGGAGCCCTAAGCACACACCCCTATGAGGTGGAGTTCTACTCTAGCTTCTCAGAGGTTCAGAAAGTTCCGGGCCTCTGCCATTATTTTGAGGTTCCTCTTAGATTTAAAAAAAATGGAGAAATTCCAGACCAGGATTATAAAATTATGCTTTTCTACATGCTTCTCATGAACCAAATTAGGGCTTGGAGCCCACAAAAGCATAATGCAGTCTGATCGTCACAAGACATTCGAACAATTTGTAACAAATGTGTCAGTGCATAAGGCGTTACCGTCAAGGTGGTTGGTGACAGAACACAAGTTTATATGTGATGGCAAATGTCTGCTGATTCAGTGACTCAGGCTGGGTCCATAATCTCATTTGAAGATAAGGCCCAAAGTCTAAGTTTGGTGCCATGTGTATAAATAAGGCCCAGGGCAAATGGCCCTCCACCCCTGTCCTCACACCCCAAGTCACAGGCCTGTTTTGATCAACTCTGGGCACTGTCCTCTCCCCGCCGGGCCAGACTGGGAGGGGTGGGGCAGCCGGGACGGTTTCCCACACGAAGTCCACGCGGGTCACTAGCTCAGCACTTACCCGTGTGTGTGCACTCTGTCTCTCTCTCTCTCACGCGGGCGCACACACACATGCACGCACGGAGTTTACTCATGTGCAGGGAAAGGGTAAATCTCACTGGAGTCAGCCCCGCAGGTAGAGGTGGTCCGCGCTCTGGAAGACAGTGGCGGGCAGCCTAACATGCGGCCGAGCCTCCGGCCAGCTCTGGCCCCCGTGTCCCCTCCCCGAGGAGCCAGGCGCCCAGGCCCGCAAGGGGACTGTGGGACGGGGTCTTCCCCGCCAAGAGCTGGACCTGCTCTCAGCTGAGACGCAGCGAGCACGGAGCTAGCTGGCTCAGCAGCGTCTGAGCAAAGGCCCTTCAGTCCACACGGTGCAGTACGGGGTGTTTTGAAAGGAAGTCTGGCTGCGGGGCCCCGTGGGCCGCCCTCTGTTGGAAAGTACTATCCTAAATGTCAAGACCCTTAAAAGTGGGCTTCCCCTTTGACTGGGAATTCCCCACTAGGAACTTAGCCTAAAGGATAGAATATGACTTTTGCCAGAAGATTTAGCTTCCAGTTTTGTCTGGGGAGTAAGAAGTAGAAGGAAACCGTGCCGTCCCGATTTAGAATATAATGCCATGCAGAGACACCATGAGTATTTATGGCTGTCGGAGGAAGTTCGAGATGCAGGAAGTGTTTTTAAGATGTGGTTTATGAGCCAGTATGCAGGAGCTGGTTCCCTTCTTTGTAAAATATGCTTGCAGGGAAGGTTTTAGGAGGAGTTACCATAAAGACGCTTCTGGACGAAAAGGAGGAGTAAGAACAGGATGGTGGAGGTTACTGATATTTGCGGGCTCTGGGGCTGCAAGGTTTGAGCTTGGATGAAGCTTGATGCTGATCTGGTGACCTCAGGCAAGCTGGCCTCAGGGTCTTCATTTGCATAATGGGGATGATAACCTGGTTTTCACGATGTTGAAGGAGATAATTCGCTCAGAACTCTTGGGAAAGGGTCCAGTACTCTGAGCTTTTGATAAATATGGCCTATTGTTATTGCCTGTGTTTTCTGAATTGAACGTGAGTTGTCTCTAGAATGAGAAAAAAATGGCTTTTCACATGAAAAGTAAGGAGTGGAGAGAACCACCTGCTTCTGAGGGGGTCCCTTCTGCTGTCCGTCAGTCCTCACCCTGTCGCCTTCCTTCCCTCAGGGGTCACGTTTTCCTTCTTCTGGAAGACACGAGGCGAGCAGTCCAGACCGACCCCTTTTGCTTACGGGGGGCAGGTCATTTCCGACGGCTTCAGAGTCTGCTCCAGCGGCGGCAAGGGCTCGGTGGAGCTGTACACACGGGAGAACGCCATGACCTGGGAGGCCACCTTCAGTCCGCCAGGTAAGGGCCCGGCCGGGCCTCTGCGCTCCGGGCTTCCCTGGGGAGACCTGCCGGAGAGGGCCTGCACTCCCTCCACCCCCGCTGTGAGACTGCCTCGGGTAGCCTGACACGTGGCCTCAGCTTCCGTGTCCTAGAGGGAAGGTGCCGATGGGACATGCCCTGTGCACGGTCTGGGGCATGAAATTCAGTAGTGCACGCCAGGTGCTTAGCATGGTGCTCACTGTTTCTACTTCTCCCTCCCTCCCCTCCCCTGCCCTCCCTTCCCCTCCCATTCCCTCTCCTCCCCTCCTTCCCCTCCCCTCCACCTCTCCTCTACTCCCCCTCATTGTCCCCCTCCTCTCTCCTCCCTCCTCTCCTCCTGCTGCCTCTTTCTTCTTCTCCTGCTCCCCCTCCTTCCCGTGCCCCGCCCCCCCACCCCCCCACCCAGTGGTATAGACTTGGCAATATTTAGAATAGGATGTGAAAATTTTCTGGAACAGAGGCTGGAGACAAGGGGAGGAAGGATGGTCTGGAGGAGAGGACTTGGAGCCGTGGGGAGGGGTGCTCTGGGACAAGTGGGGGGCAACATTGGACTGAGTAGACGTTGGAGAGTTTGCAGGTGGGTGTTGTAGGGCCCGCATGGCTCTGGAGATTCCTGCTTTCTCTGTGGCATGAGATCGGGTCATGCACTGGGCACGAGTCAGAGGCCTGGGGCAGGAAGCTGGGGGAGCAGAGGGTCCGAACTGGAAACTGGACAAGGGAGAGAAGAGTTGGGGTGATGCTGAGGGGGAGCCCAGTCCAGGCAGGGGACTAGGAGGGAAGCACGGAGGGGGAGGGGGGGCAGAATGAAGGCCTCCAGTAGGAAATGATATCTTTGAGATATTTAAGGACAATTCATTTTCTGACCCATTTAAAGAAGAGGCTGTGTGTCTCAGTTGTTAAAAGACACGGACGACTCTAGAGCCAAACAGGCTGGGTCAAGCCCTTCTCTGTACCATGCTACCTGTGTGAGCCGGGAGCCTTACTCACTCACCCCAAGCCTGAATATCCACCTCGCCTCTGCGAGAGGTCTGGGAGAATCTTGCCTGTTTGCTTTCTCTGATCCCAGGCCAGGAAGAATCTCTGCCTCCCCTCCCCCCATACAGAACTGCCTGTACCTTGTTCATGGTGCTTATCATGTTCTACCCAAGGTCAGGTTCTTCTGTAAGAGTCTTATCTCTGTGCTCCTCGGGGCTGACACTGTATGGAGCACCTAGTAGGTTTCTTCTATTTTCTATTATTCTATTCTTCTTTACCTCATATTTTAAGGTAAAGTCTACTGAACTCTCTTTTTCCACCCAGGGAAATGGGGAGAATTGTAAACATTTCTGCCTGGCAATACATTCTTTGTTCATTGAAGAAATCTGTTATTCTTGCTTTAAGCTCAAAGACAATAATACTTTGGACCCATTTAGGACCCAAGTGCTCTCCAAAGACTCAAAATTAGAAAGCTGCACAATCCTGAGCAAGAAAGGTCCTGAGTAATTGCTGGGTGATTGGTTGATTTATAGAACTTTATCTTTTTAAAAAAATATTTTTCATCATGGTAAGTGTAGTCTTTAATCCCTATCACCTATTTCACCCAGCCCCCAACCCCTTCCCCTCTGGTAACATCTAATTTGTTCTCTATAGTTAAGAATCTGTTTCTTGGTTTGTCTCTTTTTGTTTTGTTTCATAAATTCCACATGAGTGAGATCATATGGTAGTTGTCTTTCTCTGACTTATTTCACTTAGCATTATATTCTCTAGCTCCATCCATGTCATTGCAAGGGGCAAGATTTCATTTTTTATGGCTGAGTAATATTCCATTGTGTGTGTGTGTGTGTGTGTGTGTGTGTGTGTGTGTATATACACTACATCTTCTTTATCCATTCATCAGTCCATGGATACATGGGCTGCTTCTCTAATTAAGCTATTGTAGATAATGCTGCTATAAACAGGGGTGCATGTATCCCTTTGAATTCATATCTTTGTGTTCTTTGGGTAAATACCTAGTAGTGCAATTGCTAGATTGCAGGGTAGTTCTATTTTTAACTTTTTGAGGAACTTCCATACTGTTCTCCAGAGTGGCTGCACCAGCTTACATTCCCACCAACAGTGTAAGAGAGTTCTCTTTTCTACACATCCTCGCCAACACCTGTTGTTTCCTGACTTTTTAATTTTAACCATTCTGACCAGTGTGAGGTGGTATCTCATTGTGGTTTTGATTTGCATTTCACTGATGATGGGTGATGTTGAGCATATTCTCATATGTCTGTTGGCCAACTGGATGTCTTCTTTGGAGAAATGTCTGTTCATATCTTCTGCCCATTTTTTAAATTGGGTTATTTGTTTTGGGTGTTGAGTTGTATCAGTTCTTTACATACTTTGGATACTAACCCTTTATCTGATATGTCATTTGTGAATATCTTCTTCTATTCCATAGACTGCCTTTTGGTTTTGTTGAATGTTTCCTTTGTTGTGCAGAAGCTTTTATTTTGGTGATGTCCCAATAGCTAATTGCTGGGTGATTTAAGATGGTGCCTGGCTCAAGGTGATACATGTCCTTTAAAGGGCTGCCCTGTTCCTTCCAGAAGCAAGCCCATGAGATGTCTTAACACAACACTTGCAAAACAAAGTGAGGCCCTTTCTGGGGCAAGCTGCCATCAGTCTGACAAACATTCTGCTTATTGGTGACTCTGGTTCTCATGCCAGAGAGAATGAGCCAGGAGGTTGGCCCTACCATTGTACCACCATGTTGGTTAATATCACACATACTATGTCAGAGCAGAGATGGATACCAACTGCTGTGGGCTGAATCAGGCCCTCAGGTAAGTTTTATTAGATAGGTTTTATTGACCTGCACTGTGATGGCCCAGGCAGGACTAACAAGTTATGGCCATTAGCTATTATTTCATTTATTTTAAAATAACAAAGGGTCTCTTTGGACTGCTTCTGGAATTTTGGGGATGAGGTAATTTCGTCCCTGTGCTTCAAAGGACTGAGGAAAGTGAGAGCTACATTATGATCCATATGAGGACTCACCAAGGTTAACAGTGACTAATCATCTCAAGAGGGATGTGCTTAACAACTGGGAGACACATGCATGGGGAGCTCTTCCCACATCAGCAGAATAGTGATCTTTGCTCTTTCTAGGTCCCTACTGGACTCATGTCCTGTTTACATGGAAATCCAAGGAAGGCTTGAAAGTCTACGTCAATGGGACCTTGAGCACCTCTGACCCAAGTGGCAAAGTGTCTCACGCCTACGGGGAGCCCAGCGTCAACCTCGTGATAGGGTCTGAGCAGGACCAGACCAAGCGTTATGAGGATGGAGCTTTTGATGAGTTCATCATCTGGGAACGGGCCCTGACCCCGGACGAGATCTCGATGTACTTCACAGCTGCCATTGGTCAGTGGGCATATGGGGGAGGGCTCGGGCCAGCTCTGCCCGTCTCTGGAAGGGCAAGGCTCCTTCTATCTGCCTCCCTTACTAGCACTTCTCACTCCGCACTCTCCAGAGGTGGCTGTGCTAATGAACCTCATAAATACGGCCATTTCTCTAGAACACCTGTTCCCTAAGATGGAGGAACTGGCAACTTAGAGGAGAGACACTGGGATGAATAGCCTGCTGGTCATCAGGGGGTTTCGAGGTGTACATGATGATTACAGACAACTTTGGGAGCAGATATTCCAGGTCCATTAATGCATTTGATCAACAAATGTTCACCAGGGGCCTCCTGCATGCCAGACTCTGATGGGGCCTCAGGGAGCCCCAAGGATGCTCTTTCTTGCTCAGTACAGAGTGGTTGTTCAGAGACAGGGCCTGAGGGACAGGCAGCCTGGGCTCAAATTTTCACTCAGCCACGATGAGCCATGGGCCTTGGGAAGTCACTCTTGTTGAGGTAAAATTCATGTAACATAAATTCAACCGTTTTAAGGTGTACGGTCCAGTGGTACTTCCTATGTCCACCACATTGTGCAGCCAACCGCTCTGGTTTTAAAACAGTCTCATCACCCTGAAAGGAAATCCAGCACCACCAGCCGTGGCTCCCTGTGTCCCCCTCCCAGCCCGTGGCCACCACTGACCCACTTCTGTCTCTACAGTTTCTTCTGGGTCTTCATGCACGTGGACTCCTGCACTATGTGACTTTTTGTGCCTTACTCTTTCCCGACCCCAGCATTCTCCTTTGTAAATGGATGGGAACAGTACCCCCAGGCCCCGCGGGGCGGGGGCTGCGCAGACACAGCGTGACAGGCGTGAGGCCTCAGCAGTGCCTGCATGTGGCAGCTTTTTGCAACATTTTCACTGTTTTTAAGATTAATGCTTACTTTCCCTTCGGTCCGTTTTCATTCTGCCAAGTGAACACACTGATTCTTTATTTTAAGATAAAATCATCTGCCAAAAAACGACAGTCGCTCAAGCATCCGCTGGCTGGCCACCACAGTGACGCCACACCAGCAGGGCAGGTCAGGACCAGGAAGCCTGCCCCCCCCCGGTTCTGACAGTGGACCCCTCAGCTGTTAGGACCCTGTGATTACGCGACAGAAAACACGACTAAAGTGACTTATGCCAAGAAGGGAATAAACAATCTCACACAACGGAAACAACAGAAAATCTGCTTCAAGACCAGTTTGCTCTAGGTGCTCACACGTGTCACAGGCATTTCTGTTTTTGACTCGGCCGCCTCCTTGTGGTGCCAACATGGCTGCCATTCCTTCCAGGGTCCCCTCCCCATCCTCAGCAGAAGGCAAGGGGCTTCTCTTTTCTGTCATCTGCATTTGGCCAGACCGATCCACGTGTTTCCCAGGAGCCCAGTCCTCCGGCTGGGGGGCAGAGTACGCTGACGGCCTTCAGCCTGGGTCCCAGTCCAGCTCTGACACGGCAGTGGGGTCGGCCGCATCCAGACTCGGAGGAGAGGGGACTCCCCAGCGACGCCTGGGGCTGCCGGTCCTGGGAGCAGGCACGGCCGCTGTGTGTGCAGGAGGTCTCCGTCCGTGGCAGCCTTTGAGACTTCCATTTTTCACTGAGAAAGTGGAATTCATTCCTTTCATACAAGTGACATAAGGACAAAATATAGGTCCTGTACAATAAAAAAATATATATATCAATCTCCTGCATTTTATAGCCTAAGATTCAGAGATTTGTCACTTCAAGACCAAGACAACATCTGTATTTGTGTTACTGAAAGCCTCAAACAAATCCTGCCTTCCTGCTACTTTACCATTTTATTAACACCGGAAAGAGGTGTCACTGTTTCTGGCTCTTGCAGCTGTCCCAACAAACCCTGTCCCCAGGACATCCCAGGGCTCAGGGACGGGGAGCAGCAGCCCCACACACAACACAGCGTTTCAGGTCACCTCGCCCTCTGTGCCCTGTGAAGGTGGTGTCTGATTTTGGGGGGATTCAGCAGAGGTGTTGCCTTAACACTTGTGTGTCCCAGGGAGCACATGCATGCATCTTTGCTGAACCAGAACTAGACCCATCAGACCCCGTATTACTTGGGGACTTGGTTCTGAAGACAGGTCATGTGACATGAAGCACGTATAGAGGAAATGACTGGAAGTCCCCTGCACTGCCCCATGTGAGTCGGTCCGTCAGAGCCAGGTTTAAGGCAGCCGTGTGCGGACGGACATCTGGGCTGAGGTCCAGCCTGCTCTTAGCCCAGGTCAAGGCCCTGCTGGGGCTGGTCCGTAGGAGGCAGAACCTGTTCTTTGCATAAAGCCCGGTCTGCACACGAAGCATGTGCCGAAAGCAGGCATTTCTATGTGTGACCTGTCCAGAAGGGGGGGTCCCCTTCTAATCCATTAGCCAGAGCAGGCCACGTGCGGTAGCCTTTTCTAATTCACACAAAGGCAGAGTGTTGATCACTCATCACCTGGTCAGCTTCGCCCCCCAGCGCTGCGGTGGATGGCCACTCCCCAACAGGGGACCAGGGGAAGTAGAAGGCTGCATTCGGTCTGGTTTTCCAAGTGTAGGTCTTTGAACACTGGTAACACACCCACACGACCAGATGCCCACAGAATAAGAGCCCTCTGGGACCTGGGACTGACGGAGGACACGAAAGAGTCTCCTTTCTTCTCAGCCCCACAGGGTCATCAGTGGCGAGGGTGGGCAGGACTGCTGGGCTGACCCTTACTCTACTGCACTTTATTTTGTGGACTCACGTGAGTTAGAGTTGGATTCAGTGTGACTCTTCTGTCACTACTGGGCACCTGAGGAACAAATGTCACTTTGACTTGGGGAACAGAATGCTTGGGGCTCTAGCACTCCAGGCAGTGTCTCCCCTTCTGTGTCTGTCCCCAGCTACCCAGCCCCACCCCAACCCAGGGGGCCGGGTACTGCTGGAGCTAACTAGGGGTGATGAGGTCATTTCCTTGGGTCACCCCAAGCAACCTTGAGGGATTTTCCAAAAATGAGGTAGAGCATCTAGTTAGTCTGTGTTCTTACCAGGAAATGCTAAATTAGAAATCATTGGTGGAAAAAAGGCGGCGAAGAGCAAATATGGCTTATCTTTGGTGCTGGATGTCCTTATTTATCTGTAATTATTTATGATTAACCAAATGGAGTAGAAAGAAGAACTAGAATCCTCAGGGTTGAAGGGGCTCAAGAGGACAGTCCCCCCCCCCCCCACCAACTTTGTTTGTCTTGCTCCAGCTGTCTGGGAGGGAAGGCTTGACCGGATGGATTGTTTGTCCTAGCTCAGAGATTAATGGCCCTCTGTATTCCATCTCCAACTAGTCCAGATGCAGTGGAAGGCGATTTCTTTTGGTTCTCTATTTATTTGAAATCGGTAAATGCTTGTATAAAATCATCATTTTATATGATGACTTGCATGAAGGGTGTTCAAAAGCAATTTGAAACATAAATAGAAAAGTAACGTGACCTGGGAAAATCCATACAATCTGCCCATTAAGCTGATTTATTAGCCCTTTATCTTTCCAGCAGCATTCCTACTCGAAACATTCTCAGACTGTCTTAGATGTGTCTAAAGCTGAAGAGTTCTGAATAAAGACAGGGCTTCCTTAGGGTGAAAGACTGACCATGTTTCAGTCCTTAATGAAGTGTTACTGATTCTTTCCAGGAAAGCATGCTTTGTTGTCTTCAACGCCACCAAGCTTCTTCATGACACCCCCAGCCAACACCGTGGTAAGCACACGCACTGATCTCGGCCCTCCTTCTTGTTGAAGCCTTTCTGCTTAGCCTGTGTGCCAGGACTGGATTCCATTAGACAGTCTGGCTCTTCTTATTGGCAGTATAGTGTCTGGGAAGAAATCATCCCTGGAGGAGAAGCTAACTTTGGCACTAATTCTAGATGCTCAGGCTGACTGAAGGGAAAGCCCTCTGCTTCTTGTGGTCTGTGGCCTCAGGGGTCAAAAGGAAGTAAACCAGACTGCCGAGGGACATGAACGCTGAGACCGTCTCCTGGGCAGGTGGCACAGTGAGCGGAGAGCGGGGGGACCGATGCTCGTTTTCTCTTTGTGCCCCTTCTCCCGATGTTTGAGGGAAGATCAATCCATACAGAAACATTCTCCTCTGGAATTAGTATTTGTAATCACACCACTGTATCTGGGAACTCTAAGGAACAGTGAGGGCACTGTTCCTTGTACCATCGGTGTGGGTTCAAACCCCAGTTCCACAAGTATTTCTGGGTAAGCCTCCCTGTGCTTGGTTTCATCTCTCAAATGGGTGCGTTCTTGAAGTTGCTGAGAGGATGAAAGGTGAGTATGTGTTAGGCAGTCGGAAAAGTGCCTCCTGGTATGGAGCAGGCGCAGCTGCCATCGTCACGGGGCTGTAGGAGGGCACACTGAATTTCCGTGGGACTTCTTGGCTTTCATCCCTAGCTGAACTCACGCCTGTCATTTCTTTTAGATGCCCACCAACGCTTACCATCCTATCATAATCAACTTGACAGAGACGAGAAAAAACTTCCAGAGACCAGAAACTGTACTGAGTTACCTGCGAAATGTGTCCCTCAAATTACCCAAGAAGCCTCTCTCACAGGAAACGGCGTTGAACCTCACCCAGGTAAAGCTATTTGATTTCTGTGCCTGGCCGCTCAGGGATGGCAAACTACCAGATCCTGGCCCGCAGGCATGCTTTGCTCAATCTGCACAGAGTTATAGAAAAGTCAGGAACTTTTACATAAAAGTCTGGGTTACAGACTTCTCACGAACAGCCAGATAGGGTGGCCTCTCCAGCCAGCTCTACCCAGCTTGCTGGGGCCTCCTTCGGCTCTGCCTCAGCTCTTCATGGTTCCCATCTCGGCATCCACCTGGCCACCGGCCATCTGCGTGTGCAGCTCCAGTTCTAAGCCTCGCTGCCTCCCTCGGCAACAGAAGGGTGGGACTGGGCCTTGCGCAGGTGCAGCCGTAGGACCCTAGACCTCGCTCTGCACACGTTGTGACCCACAACGCTGTGACTTGTAGGGCACTGGGAACTGCCCAGGTCACCTAAAGCACCTCGTGAACGTGCCCTTTATGGCTTGGAATCAAGGTGCCGCCGCTCTTCACTCTCCTCCAAATACTCTCCAGGTCAAGGCAGAGGCGGATCCCGGGCGGGTGCAGGTGGAGCACGGGCTTCTTGGCCGAGGTGGGGAGACCGAGCCGGTTCCCCTGTAAAGTGCAGCTTATGGGTCCGAGCAGGGGGCCGGGGGTGGCTGCAGGGCTAGATTTCCCTCAGCGGTTCCTCGCCCTGCGCCCTCGGTCACCCCGCTTGCTGCGATGTGGGGAAGACAGCAGGACACTCAGCTCGGGGCAGCCCCGTGCATTTGTGCGTGCTGAGAACAGTGGCACTAGGTGAGCGTTCTGGAAGCTTCTTCACTCTGCCCGGCTTGCTGGCTGAAGGCAGACCCGAGGAGCGCATGAAAGCTGCTCCGGATGCCCGGCACGCCGGAGTGGAAGGAGGGCCCCATTCGCCCTCCTGCCCCGCGGGGGGAAGCGAGAGCCGGCTTCTCAGGCATCTCCGTCCAACCCTTGGGCGCGCTGGGTTCCGGGGCGCTGCCCCGCAGGGCCTCGGGGTGCGGAGCGCACGCGGACGGCCGAGTCCTACACCTGGTCCCTGGGCCCGGCACCCCCCCCCCCCGCCAGGCCCGGCCCCCCCCCCCCCCCCCCGCCCCCCCCCCCCGCACCCCCCACCCCCCCCCC
>NW_022589794.1:1777723-1832455 GCF_004348235.1 Phoca vitulina
ACCCCCCCCACAGGCCCGGCCTCCCCGCCGGCGCCCAGGAGCCTCCCCGCCCTGAGTACTTCCAGACGGGACCCGGCCGGCTTCACCCCGGGCTCCAGTACTGGGTCTTCCTGCACAGCAGGGATCTGCGGCGGCAGCGCAGGTCTCTCCACCCTCCGCTGTGTTTCCCCCATGGCCGCGACGGCCCCGCACCGCAGGCCCCGCCAGCCAGTCCCACAGGGAGAGGGAGCCTCACCTCCATGTCCACCCGGAAGGAAAATCTTTCCCCGCGTTCCCTGTGCGGCTCTCCCCTCACAGCTCATTGGCAGAAGCTCGGTCACATGACCAGCACCAATCCCGGGCCCAGGGGAGCAGACGGGGCACCAAGGCTCAGCCAATCATAAGGAGGCGTGGGCGGGGCCAAGGCTGCAGCGCTCCCCCCCCCCCCCCCCCCCCCCCCCCCCCCCCCGCAGGTTCCATGTCCCGCGATCAGGGTTCTCTCTCTCCCTCTGCTGCCTCCCCCCTGCTCGGGCACATGTGCACTTTCCGATAGACAGACAGACAGACAGACAGACACTAGAAAATCTAAAAGTGGAAATGTGGCTGGCATTATATTTTTATTCTGCCAAACTGTTTTGGAGTAGGAGTCAGCCATTTATAGCCCTTCGGCCAAATCCGGTATGTTGCCTGTTTTTGTAATAAAGTTTTATTGGAACATGCTTATTTAGCTGTGTTGTCCGTGGCTGCATTTGCATTATAATGGCAGAGCTGAGTGTTTGTGACAGAACTGTGTGGCCTTAAAACCTCAATACTTTACTAGGTGATCTTTAAAAAAAACAAAAAACAAAAAACAGTGCTGACTCCTGCTCTAGATTATAAATTCTGCCCACTAGACCTTAAGCCCAATATTTTGTTCATCCTTAGTTCATAAGGTCTTGCCCTTCAGGGTCTTAATAAGTATTTATCAAATAAAGGTAATGAAAGAGTGAGGAGTTTTGATGATGTATTCTTTAAATCTTTAAAGTGTGAGGAAGAATGTAATTTTTCTGGAGATGGTAGTTTGGTGGAAATATGGGAGATTTAGATCAGGCTCTAAGTTTAATTCTGTGTCTACGGTAGAAGACAAAGAGTTAAAAGCTGACATGAGTGATATAAATGAGGGACTGGACTGGGTGTCAGGAAATAGGGAGTGGTGAGGACTGGAGTACATGGAGGAACACATATCTGACTAAAGGGGCAGCTGCCGTTCCACGTTGGCCAACGGTGGCCATGTGGGACTGTGGGCTAGGTGTGGTATGAGCTTCTGCTCTTCTCAAAGGAAGCAGGAAATTCACATATTTTCATTTAAATCTCCCCCATTTGAACATGTTAAAAGCTAATTTAATTTTTTTAGAACAATGGTGAGCCAAACCAAACGTGATTTTAAGGTGATCTGACCAAGGGTCTCCAAGTAACTTCTTTATGGAGAGGTAATTGCTAATGAACACAAGTGGTTTTAAGTCAGCTTGGCTTCTCTACCCAAGGAAAGCATATTCAGCAGGCCATGATTTATTCACCTGTTCATTCGTTCACTTATTCATTCAACAGGTATTTCCTGAGGGCTGCTTATGTCTCCCAGGCACTGTGCTTAGGGCTTCTCCATGACTAAGCTGTGTTCATTCTGACAGCTGAATGCTTGTCACTGATGAATGGGTTGTCACAAGGAGCAAAGTAGATAATACCTCTGATGGGCTTTGTCAAATATAACATGATATGCTAATGTGAGCTATTTTTGTTTATTACTGTATGTAAAAACCCAGCCAGTGGTTGATAAGACATGGAGAAATCTAAGGTCTTGAGATTTTGAGGATTAAGGATACATGCTAAGCAGTGTCATTTTGTCTGCCTTTAGGTTTTCTTAAAAACCATGGGAGAGGTTCTTCAATTGCCCACTTGGATTGATGTGTCAGAGGTAAGAAAAAATAGAGTATTTTTGATTTTCAAAATGTATGTACTTTGGGGACCAGTGTGTCTTCCTGGAAGTGGTGTAAATATGGCCCAATTCACATCCCTAGGAGAAATGATGCATCTTCCAGTCTTGCTATCTGGGACATTTGAGCTCATTTTGACCAGATATACAGATTGGAAGTGCCTTGTCTTCTGTATGGCTCAGGAATTGTGTGGGTGTCGGTAATGTGTTATTCTCCTCAACACCAAGCAGGGAAATGGTTCCATTTCTTCATGAGGAGTGGATACTTGGTTGACCTCTATTTATCATTTTAATAAAATATTTTTCACCGTCATATTGTTCTTGAGTGGTAATAAAAAGTGTTTTATGTTTAGAGATCACTAGATTAAGTGAAAAAAGTGAAACGTGACAATATGTATTTCATGGTTATAAACATAAAAACCAAAAAAGCTTCTCTTTTCCCCTGAACTCCAAATAATTAGGATAATGGAATATATATATATATTTAAAAGTAACTTCGTTGACTTTACTATTTAACAAGTAAAACAAGTTAATGTGTTGTGGAGAAGGTAGAAACTGCAGATAATAAAAACCGTATGAAAGAGCAGTCACCTGAAGTCCTAAGGCAGACCATGACTGTGAGCACTCTCGTACATGTCCCTTCCTGTCTTGCTTTTGTTTCACTTGCATGCACATATATTGTACAAATATGCTGATGTCTGATTTAATCTGGTTGTCTTTAGCTACGTGCAGGACCATTTCCAGCGACACCGGGCGTACCAGGCAGCCTAGGCTAGGCTGTGCTGTGGTAACCAATAGACCCCTACATTTCAGTGGCGTAGCACAGCTGAAACTTACTCCTCACTCATGCAAAGTCCAAAGTGGGTCCGAGGAGCCTTTCCTCAGTCCAGTGACTTTGGGGTCCTGGCTCTCTGTCCATTTTCTGATGATGCGGTCCCAACACGCGACGTCCAAGGTTGCCCGGCAGGGTGGAGGACTCTTACCTGCCTCCCTCAGCAGAGCCGCAACCACACTGGTGTAATATTCAAGTGCTCATTCTCCTGAACCCCTATGATGTTTAAAAAATATTTGGCAGTTTGAGGCAGAAATGCTGCTAATGAGATTGCAGTAGGGTTTATATTTGAACTTTTTATTTGAACAGTTTCAAATGGAATGAGATGGAGTGAACACTGGCAAAGGGAGGAAAAAAGGGGACCTGAATTTAAGACTGATAGAGTCTTACGTAGAAACAGATTCTTTTTTAAAAGGCACAACCCTCCAGAGTCCTTGACTTCCAGGGGGAGTCTGTGTACAGGGCTGCAGCATGGGAACCCCCCGGAAAATGGCCAGTGGAGGGCCCGAGCAGACCCATTTCATCAGCATCATTTTAAAGTAACTTTTTCTGAATGCTCTGCCACAAAATATGAATAATCATGAAGCTATTCAGACTTAGGCAGGCTCTAATGTGCGTTCAAGAGAAGGTATGAATCAGCTACTGCCCAACAGAATTGCACGCCAGAGACACAGATTTCCATGTGTTTAACTATGCGCGGCTGATTGAAATCAGGCCACAGGCCTCAAAGAAAATGTCTAAAATTGGCCTCAGTGTTCTATTTCCAGCTCATTAGATTCTCATGGCCTGTGCATCTACGAGAGAATGCTAAGGATGCTTAGCAAACAGATGCTTTTCAGAAAGGCGGGGAGGATGAAAGGGGCATGATGGCAGAACGCACAGCCACCGCGCACCTGAGGGGCTGAGAGGCCCTGTCCCCAGTAGCCGTGTGTCTGTTGATGAGGGCCAGTCAGCCCTGTCTGAGCTGTCTGCAGAGATACGGGGTGACCAAGAGGGACCCCTGCCTTCTTGGGGGCAGCGTCTACTGGGATCCTCTCTGTGTTGGGGACTCAGAATGAGTGAAGAGGGCCCTTGGAGGGAAGGGATGCACCAGGCAGGTGGGAGGCCAGAGAGGATTTGGGGTGCTGACACCTCCAAAGCATCCCTCCCCTGCATGGAGAATAGGATGAAGCTTCTGGTGTCCTTGTCCTGGAGGGGACTTGGGGGCATTTAGCCCCCTCCTCCTGAGACAGAAGGGGGCAGGGCAGGGGGCCGGTCAGAGATTTGTGGAGGTGAGTTCAGAGTGCAGCTGGGCCCAGGTCTCTGTCACCTGTGTCTAAGCACAGAAGCCTTGCAGCCAACGGCCCGGGTGACCGGGATGTCTGCGTGCTGTGAGCTCAGCCGGGTGGGTGACCTCAGCGACCACTTCCTCGCCTGTAAGAGGGCTAGTGCTGGGGGCTCTCCCCCGTTCCTTCTCATCTGCTCATCGAGAGCACAAGCCTGGCCCGCCATGGCCTCCAGAGATGCAGCGTGCTCCTCCCGTGGAGGGGTGCTGCGGGGCCAGCGCGCAGCCTGGCGGAGTGTTCCGCGGGGGGGCCTCAGGTGGGCCTCAGGACACTCGCTGTGCAGGTTCTGTTGGCTCAGTGCCTTCACGTTGTGTTGTGTTCAGGACAGTACCATGGTGCTGGGCTTGATCGAGACCGTCGACACTGTCATGGGCCACATCTCTTCCAACCTGGACCCCAGCGAGCCCCAGGTCACCATCGTAGGCTCTTCCTCCATGGCAGGTACTGGTCAGCTTGGTGTGGGATGCGGCCATGGGTGCAGGCGGGGCGGTGGGAGCCTCGGGAGGGCAGCCGGCCTGTGGGGCTTGCTCTGACGGCCCCGTGCTCACCTGCACAAGCAAGTGCGTACACACTCGTGCACAGGTGCGCACACACCAGCGTGTGCATTTGCACACACAGCGGGCAAAGGTGCACACACGTGCAGGTGCACACACACGTAGCAGCAAACACACATCGGCTCAGACAGACCTCTCTGCTTTTCTAAACGACATTGCCCTTAACGAAAATCACACTTCGGAGGGAGAGTGAGAGCGGGGCACGTGTGCTCAGCCGTGATGTGGACACAAAGCTACGGAAGCGTTTGATGGCGACTCGGGCCCGGACTGATCCTGTGTAGCAGTCCCCTCTGTTCAGAACAGGAGTCGGTATCAGCAGCTCCTCTGAGTGTCTGTGGAATAAAAGCTGCAGAATCAGGCTTCCGACAGCCAGCTGGAGGCTTGGCCTGAATCTGCTTTTCCAAGATAATCGGCGCAAAGTCCCTCACGCGCTGACTTCATGGCCCCTCCATTTGAAAAGTCTTTATCTAGGGACCATTGCACTGCTGATACGCTCCTGCAAGAGCCGAACTCCGGGACAGGGGTTGAACTGACCCACGGAGGTTAGTTTTAGGGGGAATTTGTCGGCTGAGATAGTGACTGATGGCTGGAAGGCCAGCATCTCTGGCACCTTCTTTCTCCTGTGTGTCATGGGTCCCCAGAGTGTGGTGAGGAGCAGCCCTGAGAGCTGACGGGCTGCCCTGAGGGAAGGAGGGGTCACCTCGGGCCACGAGGCCCACAGTGTGTGGCTGGATGGCCGTGTCAGCCATACAGTAGAAATGACGTCCTTGGACCCTTATTTTTGTAGGTCGTCATTGTCTAGAGGTAATTACACTGCCCAGGGGAGCTCGTTCTGTTAACAGAAGCAGAAGCAGATGGGGTTTGACAGCCCAGTTTCCTTTGCTGAGCAGCTTACTGACTGTGGCTTCCTGTCTTTGGCTTGTTCTCAGAGTATTCTGTGGCCAAACTCCTACCCGAGACCATGAATTCCTCCCACTACCGCTTCCCGGCCTGGGGGCAGAGCTACATCGAGGTTCCCCACGAGGCGTTCCGCAGCCAAGGTGAGTGCAGCTGCTGAGCCCGCCCCAGGACCTCGGGGGCTCGGCCCTTGCGGACATGCGGCCGGCCGTTACCTGGAGGACGCACCGCCCTCAGGCCTGCTCGCTGTTCCCGCAGGAGCGGCTCTGGGCCAGCACTTCTCAGAGGGTCCTGGCGGGCGCCTGAGATGCTCACTCAGAATGCTGATTCCAAGTGTGCCCCAGACTCGTGAACTGGAACTGGGGAGGAGGCTGGGAATCTGCATTTTGGACAGGCTGTCGAGGTGATGCTGGTCCACTGTGAAAGACACCTGTGTCCTCCCAGATCAGCACAGTGACACGTCAGCAGAATATGAAGAGACGAGGCCATCCCCCTTCCCCCATCCAGGGTGGCGTCCGGCTAGGTGAGGGGTTTTTCTGCCCAGGGGTCTACTTCCATCTCCGGGGGCTCAGGCAGCTCTGACCATTTTTGCTACAGTGACAGTCCCTCTGGCCCCTTGAAAAGTGAGTGCCTCCACTGCTTGTCCCTTGGGAAGTCAGGGATGGGCCTGTGGCCTTGGATTCGCAGCTCCTGACAATCCGGCCAGAGGACATGCGATTCTCAGAGACTGGGGACCAAGAGCAGCCTGGGTGGTATAGGATCATGGTGTCCCCTCCCCAGCAAGGAGTTGTCACTCGCCAGCCCTCAGGGGCCCATCTCTGCTCCCTCTATGTTCTTGTTTGCCTGCGTAAAAGGTGCCTGGAGATGTCACAGGACACCCCCCCACATGGGGTGAACTACAGAAATGGGGGGTGTCTGGGGATGATGCTGTGATCTGCCAACTATGCACGTGATCTTTGCTCATCTCATACCAACCGGCTGCAGGATCTAGAAACCCTCCGCTTTTCACACTCGGCAGGGCTGTGGCCTCATGCTCTGCCCTGTGGCAGCAGGACTTATTGGTCACAAGGACCGACTGGTGGCTGGACTTCCCAGGCTCCAACCCTGGTTCAGCCACTTACTGGCTGTGTTACTGAACCTGCCTGCGTTACAAACTCCTCATCTGTATAATGGGGACAATATTAGTACTAGACTCGTAATATTGTTTTGAGAAGAATGAGCAAAGCCCTTCTACCTGGCACACCGTGAGAGTGATACGATGCTAAATGTATTCCTGAAATTTTAACATATTCAACGAATATCCCCGAGGAACCCCGGAAGACAGCTAACCACTTCCTCCTCCAAGCGTCCTCTGCTAAGCTAAAAATGATTCCTGTTTCAAAGTTGTCATACAGCAGAGAGGTGGGACGTAGCCACAAGGCATGAAGGACACCTGCGTGATCGCCGCCACTTGTAAATCCTGCATCTGCTGCCTCGCTCCCGTCTTCGCGTGGCTGCAAATACTCCGTTAGCCAACAGCAAACAGGACATACTCACCCAGAGGACGCAGAGATGGAGGCTGGCGCGGTGCCCGCTGCTGGAGCGGGGCCCTCCGCCCTCAGAAACTCTGGCGTTCCTGGCGAGTCAGGCTCTCCCCGGGAGCCGCGGCATCTGCGTGTCTCCCATCGGCTCAGAGGAGGGGCACACAGTCACTGACCATTCAAGCCACAGCTGAAGGGTCACAAAGTTCTACTCAGGCCCCTGAGAGTCCCGCCCCCACCCCCAGGAGCTGCCCCCGGGTTTTGAGCGTGAGGGCAGGCACTGCGCTCTGCTGGGCAAGCGGGTGTGGCTGGGGCTCTGCCGCTGGAAGGCTGACAGGTGTCTGTGACCCTCTTCTTTTCCGCAGCCTGGACCACCATCGTGGGCCTTCTCTACCACAGAATGCACGATTACCTGGACCACATCCAGCCAGCCAAGACCAAGTGAGTGTCTCAGGTGACACGGCAGGGAGAGGGCGGGGAGAGGGCAGCGGGCGTGTGTGCACCTGCCCGCCGGACGGCTGACCGCGGACGCCCCCCGCCCGCCCTCACATGTCTACAGGGCCGTAGAGCACTCGCAGTGCACGCCTGGGGCTTTGCTATTAGGGCCCGGGCACAGCCCGCGGAAGGGGACGCAGGACCTCGGAGCTGGGGGCGCGCAGGCTGACGGGGCAGGGGCAGGGGACCACAGCCGCCCGGAGCTCCCGGTGCGTGGACGAGTGCCTGCACCGCCGAGCCTCGCCGCCGCTTGTAGAGCGGGGGACAACAGCACACCCTGCATCGGTCAGGGCTGGTTGGATGCGCGGCCGCCGGCGGACGGCGGCGAGGCCGGGGGCTCGTGGGACGGGGAAGGCTTCAGGCACGGCGGGACCCAGGGCCCGGGAAGGCCTCCCGACCTGGTCGCTCCGTCTCCCGCCTGTGCTTTCCTCTGTGCTGGCTCCTTCCCAGGCGGGCCCCTCCACGGAGGCACGGCTGGCTCCGGCGGCTCAGGACGTCCCGGCCGGGGTCCCGAGGTCTCGTAAGGACAGCAGCCTCTTTCCCGAACGTGTGCATGGAAACTCAGGCAGGGCTGTGATTGGCCCGTTCGGGTCATTTCCCATCTGGCTCCCTCCAATCATGGTGGCCGGAGCATCCCGCTCTGTCATTGGCCAGGTCCGCTCACATGGGCTCTGTGGAAACTCGGGGAAAGCTGTGATTGGCGTGCTTGGGTCATGTGCCCATCCTGGCCTCCCCCATCACGGTGGCCGGGGTGTGCTCACGTGGCCCCTGCGGCCCGGCGGCGGGTCAGCCCGCCCAGAGCGCGGGGAGAGGCGGGTTCCGCGGAGGGGAGGGTCGGGAGGCTGGCGCGGCCGCCTCGGGGCACCACAGCCCGCTCTCGTGTGGGCCTGGGTCCCATCGCCCTGGGAAAGCCTGCGCTTTGGCGACGTTCCTCGTCACTAAGGGGGGCACCGGGCACTGCTGCTGTGCGCTCTCCAGACTCCTTCGGGGTTGTCGGAGGAAATGCCGTCCCCTTGCCTCGGAAGGATGCCTTCTCGGCTGCCCGGGGCTCTTCCCCGGACCCAGACCACGGACGGAGGACGGGCGCCTCCGCGGGACGGTCAGGCTGACGCCGGCGTGTCGGTGGGAGCCGGGAGGCGCGTGTCCGGGGCGCGGCGAGCCGGTCCGCGGGCCAAGGGCGAGAGCGCGTGGGGCGAGCGGCGTCCTCCCGCCTCGGCCGGGGGCGGAGAGAAGGTGGCTCGCCCTTCACCGGGCAGCTCCGGGGGCCGGCGGACCTCTCCGCGAAGGGACGGGGAGTAACTGTCTGCGCCCACAAGCCTCAGTGTGAGGGCCGTGCGAATGCAGCCTCGGGCGGGCCGCGAAGGAACGGGCGGCTGCCAACGAGCTCTCCAGGTCCCGGCCCCCCGCCCTGCTGGCCGCGCTCTTGGCCGGTGGGGCGCTGAGTGCCCTGCGCTGGGGAGTCCAGGGATGCGCTCGAAGCCTGGCAGCGGGGACAGTCCTCGCCGCCTCGCTGCTGTCCTCCTGCCCCAGGCGCCCGCACGGAGGACTCTCGGGAGCCTCGGACCGTGCTGCACGATCCAGACCCCGCGGTCAGCTCCTCCTGTCCCCGCACGCCCTGCGCCCCGGGACTCGCCCAGGCAGAGCGCGCCCCTCCCGGCCCCGCCTGTTGGCATTAAGGCCCGCGGACCGCTTGCGCCGTCAGCAGCAGATGCTGCTCAGTTGGTCTCCCGAAGTCAAAACAGGACTATGTTGCCGCGATGAGGACGTATTTTTCACGTGTGGAATCTTCAGCTTCAGGGAAGTTCTAAGGGCAGCACTTAATGCAGAAGTGTCTTGTTGTCAGAATTAGCCTTGGAAAAAACCGTCCAAGTGGTGCAGCAAGCACGGCCCCAGTACTCGCTGTCTGCCCTCCTGTGCGGCAGGTGGGACCGGGGTCGGCCCGCAGCCTGGTAGCCCGCGGCGCGGGGCTGGGTGCGGGGCACCTGGCACTCTCTGCCCAGCGGGGCCCTTGGCGGCGGTGTGAACCTGGGCGACGCCTGGCTGTCTGGCTGTGTGCTCCCGTCTAGAATAGTGGTGACGACGGACCGACGTGGGAGGCTGCCGTGAGCGTGGAGTGAGTTGACTGTTTAAACAACGCTTGGTGCTTTTAACGTGACACATAAGCACTTGCTTTCATCGCCTCATGAGATGGACGTTCTCGCCATGTTGACCGGAAGACAATTCTCAAATTGCACAGGCAGTTAGGAGGAGAGGAGTAGAATCAGCAGAAAGCGCGCTGGTCTGCTCGCCTGCGCAGCGAGTCCCTTCCCTTTTAGTATCCTGCGCTGTGACCTTCATATGTGTACGGTTTTTGTAAGAATGAAAGGTGCTATGGAATTGTAATGTCCTCTCCATCCCCTTTTGGGGTGAGGTGGAGTCAGCACGAGTTTAGCACATGAAGATGGGGGGTAGGCTGGGACGGGGTCTCCACCTTCACAGCCAAGCCCTGGGTGGGCTGTTCCAAGGACCCAAGCGACCACTCCTGGGGGCAGCGTCTGAGTGTCCACGGGTCCTGGGGGGCACTTGGCCGGTCCCTGCTATACCCCCTGCACCCAGAGGGTCTCACCTGCCCCATCAGTCGGGGGCTGCTCAGCTCTTACCAATGGCTGTGCTGTGCCAGGCAAGCTCCTGGGACTGCCTTTCTCTTCGAGTGGGGCCGGGAGTCCGAGCTGGGCAGGGAGTCTGGAATCACCTGCTCCCACTGCCCCTCCGCAGGTGGAGACCCGGGCCCGGAGAGGGATCACTGCCAGCTGACAGAAGCAGGGCGGTCACTTGGTCCCTGGGTTTCCGTGTCTTGTTGACAGACTCACACGTGCTTCCGACAGATAAGTTCCCGGAGGGTTTGGCTTGGCTTACGTGTCCGCACTTGTCCTTTGTAGAGTAATGCCAACCAAACAATGCAGAAGGAACGACAGAATCGGGAAGACACCATCTTGGAGCCCTAAGTGTAGTTACTGATCAGGGCAAAGGTCATCAGTGGGTGTAGACACCACTGGGTGAGGGGTATTCGGGGGACAGAGTCACTCTTACTTTACAAAGTGAGCAGGGCACCCGAGAGTGCAGAGAGCGGGCTGGCGCCACTTCAGCCAGCCGGTCACGCTCGACATCATCAGCAGTGGGGCGTGCTGTCCTGTGTCCCCCGATGTGACACGGTGGCCTGTGGAGTAGGCCTGCCCCACATGCCTGGCCTGGAGCCCCTCGTGAGCACACAGCAGATCTACAGTGAGGGCCGCTTGGCAAACTGTGGCTGCCGCTGCTGAATGGAGTCAACAGCAGAGCACGTGGTCTGGAGGTGGGGAAGGGGGTCGTCACCTGGGGGAAACCGAGGGCCTTTCTCGTGGGAGTGAGCGCACACCAGGCAGGGGAACCTCGGGTGCTCACCGCACTACCATCTATCACACCGTCTGATAAGCAGGTAGCTTGAAGGTAGCTTGACCCAAGGTCACACAGCAGAGTGAGCAGATTGCTGAGATTCGCACCCAGTGCTCCGACCCTTCTGTTCTCCACACTCCCCGGGCCATGTCTTCTTCCACTGTTATCAGCTCTGTGAGCTCAGGCCCCCATGCCGCCCACAGTGCTGGCATCCAGCCTGGCAGGACAGGTACTGAATGATGGAATGCAGGCTTCGGAATGGCAGCGGCGGTAGATCTCCTCTGTGGGTACCGAACGAGACCAATCAAACTTCCATCCAAGGAAGATTCCAGTCTCAAAAATTTCAGCCTTAACATTAAGTTCTAAACCCAGGTTCTGGCTGCGTGCCCTTTCCCTATTCCCCTCCCGTACTGATTTTTTCATTTATTTCCAAGGATTGCTGAGGCAGCAAATTACAAAAGGCACGTGCTGTCCGCGGCCAGCTACCTGATTTCTCTGGAGGTGTCCCCGCCGCCCGTGCTCTCCCAGAACCTGTCAGGATCTCCGCTTGTCACGGTGCAGCTCAGGCACAGACTGGTGAGTGAACGCGGACTCGCCCTCACTTCCGTTCTTCGCCTGGCATCGCGGACACTGGGGAGTCTGTGGGGCTGGAGAAGGGATCTCGGGTGGCACGGGTGGACACGGTTTTCACACGGCGGTGGGACAGGGTTGGTCATGCGGTGCTGACGTTGGGGAAAAAGGCTTTCACAGATGTGTGTGCGTGGACGTTTCTGCGGAGGGGGTGCGGCGGGCCGCTCTCACTCATCCTGACTGTAGCCATTAGCACCATGCCGCGCTCAGGTCTCCGCGGGAAGCACGCTCTGGGGCTGAGGGTGGGCCATTTCTCCGCTCTTTGGAGCGGTGAGTTCTTGGTCCTGCTGGGTTGTAACTGGACCTCTGTCCACGTTTGCTTCATCGTTGTCCATGGGTAAGAATGACAAGTGTCCAGGGACACGGATATGCTCTGTCCTTTCAACGACACGCAGCTTTCTTGTGCTAGGATATGTTCCCAGATACGCAGTTGATTCAACACCTGAACGTCGTGCTTTTCAAGGCCTTTGTTTAAGAACTCACGGTGTTTTTGGTTGTTTGGAGTCATGCTGAAGACTTCGTTCCATTCCACCCCGTCCCGTCCCGTCCCATTCCACCAGCCGTGACTGAAGACCTACTGTGTGCCGGCCGCTGTTCTGGGCCCCTCTCGTCCGTCCACGTGGAAGTGTATTTTCATTCCCTCTGTCTGCATGGGCCTTTCCCACCCACCTGCACATACAGTCCCGGCCTCAGAATGCCCTTCCACCCGGCCTCTCCCTCTTTTAAAAAAATCACAAAACATGAAAACTGTTTTAAATTGTGGTAAAATATACGTAAGGTAAGATTTGCCATCTTAACCATGTGTAAGTGCACAGTCCCGTGTCACGAAGCACATTCACACCGCCATCCGACCCCGGACTCTGCCGTCTTCCCAAACTGACGCTCTGCCCACAGCCCCTGGTGCCCACCATCTGCTCTCTGTCACCTCGAGTCTGACTGCTCTGGGGACCTCGTGTAAGGGGGATCCTCCGGTGTTTGTCCTTGTGGTTCTGGCTTATTTCCCTCGGCACCGTGTCCTCAGGGTCCATCCAGGTGGTAGCAGGTGTCAGGATTTCCTCCTTGGAAGGCTGGATAATGTCCCGTTTTCATGCACATAAGATACGCCCTTTCTGTGCCCACCTGCCCATCTGTGGACATTGGGTTGCTCCCCCTACTGTCCGTAAGGCTGTGAACGTGGGTATGCGCTCTCTCTCCCAGGCCCTGCTTTCGGTCCTTCTGGGTGTGTGCCCAGCTGCCGGGTCACAGTCCTACGGCCACACTGGGGCCCCATTCTTTTTGTACGAAAGCCACGCTTCTAGCTGCAAAAACGTTCTCAGAGTGTCCAGAGATCTCTGGCCCACCCGGCATCCTCTGTCTTCGATGTGTAGACACATTGGGCCCCATTGACACGCGTGCCCCCTCAGCCCCCACGTCCACCTCGCTGGCTCCCAGGACACGTTCCTCTTGGGGGGCCACCCCTGTACCTGGTGGCCCATCCCCGCGACATCACCTCCTATAACTCCGAGTAGGGGTCCCTATAACACGACCGCATAAGTGTTCACTTCTCTGAGTTCACGGAAATGCTGAGATGTCAGTGTTACCAAATACTGATGTCACTGAGGACCCAAACCCACAGCGGCCCCGTGGCTTTGACATGAAGCCCCTGTTCAGACAGGTTTCCCAACTCCGGGTGCCCCATGGGGCGTGTTTCCCCCAGGCCTGTCCGTTCTCTGTGCTCCTGGTTTCTGCCCCGGTGCTGTCCTTCCCTCTGGGTCTGAGCCTTGGTGCCATCCTGGGTTCTTGTCTGTGGGCGCCACGCAGGACCCACTGTGACCTTATTGTCAGAGGGTCCCCTCCCTGGCTCAGAGCCCTCATTCTTAGTTCTGCTGGGCCAGGAGCTTCCTGGCCACTCCCCCTGCTTCATCCCCTCCACGTGCCCAGACTGACCTTCCAGAAGCTCAGACCAGATGACCCCATTCGTCTATGTAGAATCTTCCAAGCTTCCCCGAAGAAGAATCTAAACTCTGGGCCTCAGGTGCAGATCTCTGGCCGAGCTTTCCTGTCCGAGTTTCCGCGTGAACCTCTCCCTCCAGCGAAGTCAGAGCGCTGCCTCTCCACGTCAGGGCGCGCCCTCCTCCCATCCCCGACCCCTGCGAGAGCCCCTCCGCGCCCTGCCAGCGCCACGCCAGAGGCCACGCCAGAGGCCTGTGCAGCCCCACCGTGTAGCCGGCCCGTAGGGTTCTTGAGTAGCTGCTCTGGGCCCATTTGGAACCACTGAGCCCTTCCTCGCGGTGCCTGGCATGGTGCAGGGCAGCGGCTAGGCACATGCCGGGTGGGTGAAAGCCGCTGAAAGTCAGCGGCCCCGAGTGAGGAGCCGTGTCCTCGAGCTGTGCTGTCGTCTGCGTGCGGTCACGTGATTCTTTTCATGGAGAGAATGCTTGCCCCTGGGGCGGGGGGATGAGCTCAGAGGCCGTGGAGGTTTGGTCCGGTGCGAGGTAGAGACGTTTTTAGTGCTTCTGTGTTGAGGGTATTACCCTGCGGCACGGAGAGAGCTCGAGTCGGCAATCAAGTGTATATAAATGCAGAGAAGCCTTGTTTTGAAAGACTCTGGAACCTTCGTGTGTTTGAGGTTGAGGCCAGGCAGGACGGGGAGGGCTCGGAGGCTCAGGTTCAGGGCCTGCCGTCCTGGTGTGCGGCGCCCGAAGGCCCCTCCAGAGCTGGTTCGGGATAAGAGCAGGGGGTAATGTCAGTGTCCGTGAAAGGTCTAGAGCCCGAAACCACTACAGGTAAACACGAGGGTGTATTAGTCCTCTGATAAGCTCGTTCTCTCACATGTCCAGTCGTTGGTTTGTTCCACAGATACCGGCTCTGTGACGTCGACCGAGCGGCCAGCCTCTCTGTGCCTCCAGTTTTTGAGGTGTGATAACAAACACGGGGCTGATAACACGCCCCCACAGGGCCAGTGAGCTCTTCTTGTTCTGCCCCTGGACTCCGTGCAGACACAGAGCCAGCCTTGGCCAACGTTAGCAAAGAGAGTGTTCTGGAAGGACAGCTCGTAGCTCCCGGGGTGGGGGGTGCTCAGCCCAGAGGCCCTGCACTGGTTTTGTCACTTTGCCCCATGGGGCGAGTAGGTGTGGCCCCGTGCTCTGTGTCCGTGTTCCTAGGAGGAGTGAGGGGCTGTGGCAGAAGGTGGTCGGGAAGCAGGTGTCATTCCCCCAAGGGCGTGCACGTGGTGCAGTGTCAGGCCGCGGGGGCTGGGTGAGCGGGCGGGAGGACCGCACGCAGCGCTAACGCCCGCGTGCACTTGACCACTGCCCCCTCCAGATGGGTAGATGTGTCTGTGCACGCTGGGGAGCGCACGGACGGAAGCGTGACAGATTCTAGGGTCGAGTGAGCAAACCTTCCAGGGTGTCTTAAAAACAAGGACGAGCGTTTATTCGAGCCCAGGTGAGGACCGCTGCCCGGGATAGCGACCTTCACAGATGAGAGAGAGCGTGGAAGGAATGTGTAACACAGGGCCGTGTGTGCTTCCGTGGCGTCGGGAGTGACAAATCACAGTGACCGAGGACGTTCCAGAAAATGACACGCTCGACCTTGTGCTTTTAGCACCTGCAAGTTTGCAGGCTTCGGACAGATGGGCGCTCGGGGAGGTTTTTACTCTTATCTTCAGTTTGACGTGTTTCTCGCAGGCTGTTTGCTCACAACGCAGACGGACAGCGTGAGCTCAGGGCAGAAATGGAGCCCTGCTCTGAAGGGTCGGGGAGCCCCTCCGACCGCGGCCGCGGCGTAGCCTCCCTGGGGGCGTGGGGAATGTGGAAGGTTCGCTTTATCAGCAGCAGCCGGACTCTCCTCCGAGTGTCAGAGACGCCCCGGGCTCATGGACAGAGGCTGTTTCCCTGAGCGCAGGGCCCGGGTGCCTTTGGGAGCTGGGACCTCTAGGGCCCGCAGCTGTGAGTGTGAGAATGTGGCCCTGGGGCCCTGGGCCTCGGTCCCGTGGTTACGGTGTGGGATTCGGCTTCCTTGGGGGTATTGCTACAACCTGTGATTTTGTGAAGAAAAGCCATAAATCTGGCTTTTAAATTATATCTCTGCATTTGCATTGTTGGCAGCTAATTCACATTCGCCTTTAACCTTGTCAACTGAAATATACCTGTGGGTTCAGCCAGTGGGTTGCCACTTTATAAGGTCTATTTTTTCTTAGGTTTTTATTTGAAATGGTTTTAACTTACAGAAAAATTGCAGGAGTGTAGAGTTTCTGGGTACCATTCACCCACCTTCCCCTAACACTATTGTTTTAAAGTAATTACTGAAGCCTGGAAACGGACGGTGATGTTCCCGCACAGTAGACAGGCTTCAGATGTTCTCAGTTTACCCACTTAAGGCTCTTTTCTGTTGAGGATCTGGCTCTCGAGAACCCCTCCAGCCTGTGGTGGATCTTCAGCTTCTCTGTCTTCATGACCTGGTCACTTTGCAGAACACCCTTCAGTTTGGGACGGTCTGACATCTTCTCGGGATTAGGTTGAGGTCATGCATCTTTGACAAAGAAACCATAGAAGTGAAATCGGGCTGTTCTTACTGTGTCTCATCAGCCTGTATCAGGTTCCTGCGGTGTCCGTAGAAAAGCACCACAGCCGGGGTGGCTGAGACAGTGGAGGTGTATGCTCTCCCAGTTCCGGAGGCGTGGGGTCCCAGTCCTGGTCCAGGTGCAGCATGGGGTCCTGGTCCCGGTCCAGGCGCAGCTCAGGTCCTGGTCCCCGCTGGCAGGCTGGCCCCACCCAGGCCCCCCCAGGGCTGCAGGCACCATCTTCCCGCCGCATCCTCAGGGGTCCTGCCCCGTGCGCGTCTGCGTCCCACTCTGCTCTCCGCGGGGACTCAGTCCTGTGGGACGGGCCTGCCCAGGGGGCCCCATGTCACCTGTCACCCTCTGCGCACAGTCATATCCGTGGTACGGGGGTCGGGGCTCCCCCCGTGTGGGTTTGGGGGGCAGTTCAGCCCATGACACAGGCAGTACGGGACGCCACCTGTTCTTCCTGGTGGTGGTCGCTGTCACTGCTTGGCCGAGGTGGCAGCTGCGAGGGTTGTCCCCTGTGGAGGAGAGCACAGAGCCCCATGGCTCCTTGGTCTCATCATGTTTTCCCGTGAATTTTCTCTTCCATTGGTTACTGCCTGTGTGTTAGCACCGTACCGTTTGCCTGGAGGTGATTTTCCATTTGTTAAGTGAGTTCTGTTACAGGGACAGCCTGCTGTTTCTGTGTGCAATTACTTATTTATATCGACATGATTCACGGATACTTACTTTATTCCATAGGTTTTAATCCAGTACTATCGTTCTGTATTTTGTTGGTCAGATTATCTCAGTGTTGACCATTCGGAGCTTTTTCCAGTTGGCTCCTGGGTCCTTTGAGATGCCACCTTGTGTTCGAGTCCTTCCTTCCTTTCTGGCGTGAGAGGTATTCTAGACTCAGGCAAGCAACCGTTTCTCCAGGAAGCCCTGGGTCATTTTATCGGGGAGAGGGGCTTACAAACCAGGGTCCAGGTGCTGGGTGTGCTCAGGTCTGCTGGGGTGTCCCTGCTTCTCCATCCTCTGAGCGGCCGGGGCCGGGAAGTGCGTGAACACATGCATAAAGCAGACTCAACCCCTGTGCTTTCCACATCTATCCATCTGCACGTGGGTTGAGATGTGAGTTTCTTCTGACAGCTATTTCCACCCTGAGACCCAGGGTCAACTCGAGAGTTAGAGGCCTGGCTCTCGTTATTTTCAGTGTGTTTCCGTGTTTGTGTAAATTGTTTTACAGAGGTAGCGGGGCTGGTTTTCTCCCTTCGGAGTGGCCTTATGGTTCCTTTATGATAGAGTGAGATTTGCCAGCTCCTGTTTGTGCGACATTATGGGTGTGGCCCCATCCTGGGCCATCTCATGACTGACTTGTTGGGGAGTTTGTGGAGGTAACTCCGTACGGTCCGAAGGTGAGGTGAACACAGGCAGGAGCTCGAGGCTGTGCCCGCCCTGCTCCGTCTGCGCCCCCTGGGCTTTCGCCACGTCCCCACCCACACCCTGCTGGTAAGCAGCCCCCTTAGCTCCTGGCTCATCCTTCTGTATTTCTTTTGTGCCAAGTGAGTAGACCCGTATGTTTTCTCCCTGTTTCTCCGGCTCCCAGGAAGGGGAGTTAGAAGTTCTGTGGCATGTCGCAATTCCCACTTACAGGAAATCCTGAAATCAGCCAGTTCATAGACTCTTGCACTGTTTCTTCCAGCTGCATAGTACTCCGCCGTGTGGCTTTACTCAGCCAGCGTGGGCTTTGCTCGGCTCTCTGCTGCATACGGCGTCTGTGCCATTTCCGGGATTTTACGGTTATACCCGCTCTGTTGGTTTGTCACAGTGACCCTGTGCACCTGCCCCTTCCTTCGGGGAGCGGCACAGGCCCCTCACCAGCGGGCCCTCTCAGGCCTGCCCTTCCCTCCCTCGTGGGCCCCTGGCAGCGTTCAGGGGCCGCGGAGTGACAGACTGCCGAGGGAAGGCGAAGATGCTCTGTCTCTACAAATGAGCTAACTCCGAGAACGAACGCTTCTCACCTAATTCTGTCCCCTCCTCCTCTCCTGAGATCCGTGTGTGTGTTTAATTCACCTTTGAAGATATGACATTATGAGTTGTCAACCATAGGTAGTAAGGAATGGGTCTTACAGATTCAGTATCTCACCACGGTTTGGGGAGTGGGGAAGCCTAGAACTAGCCGCCCCCAAGGGAGAGCGCATCCCTGCCCCTTGGCGGAGAAGCTGGGCAGCAGCGGGTGCAGATGGCTCTGCTGGGCTGTGTGGGCCCGGGGCTCGGTGTCACCTGGGTCCACCAGGACGTCAGGGGGCTGTGACTTCAAGGGATGCTGCAAACTCCTGGGGCACCATTCAGGCTTCTAGACGCAAGACGCTAAGGAGAGAGTACTTGGAGAGGCATCTCTTTGTCGTAGAAGACTCGGGGCAGGGGCCCCGTGACAGCTTTTGTTGGCCCTTGACATTTTCTAGCCACAGTAGCATTGGGACTGGCCCAGAAGACAGTGTGAGCGTGGAGCGGGGGCCAGTCTCCCTCAGACACTTCCTGAGCCCCCGCAGCGTCCAGTGCCCTGGGGCTGCTGGTCTGGGTCTGGTGCCGCGGGGAGCAGCAGGGCTGGGTGTTTGGTAGGAGTCTGCGTTTGTGTCTGCGTGGAGCTGGAAGGTGCTGGTTTCAAAACCAGAGAAAAAGAAAGGGTGGATTAAAATGCAGTCTCTGCTTTAATGGTTGGTTACTGTAGTTATTTTTAAAGGAGAAAGGTTTTGAGCAAAGAATCCTGTCTTGAGAGGCAGAGAGGAATTTTTATCATACCCAGAGAGGATGCTAATTGAGGCTTGTCCTCGCCAAGCATTCTCTAGGGTTTTGGGGCTTTTTCTTTTGAAGGTTGCCTTTGCATTTCTGAGGATGTTTTTGGAGGCAGGCTTTTTTGAATTTTAAAATGATTCGTCTGATGAGAAGCATTTCTCGAGGAGGCCTTCACCCGCAGGCTGTGTGGGGTGAGCTCAGAAGAAACACGGGGTGTGCACAACTGTCTCCCCAACTGTGGGAGAGGCGTGGTGTGGAGGATGCAGCATGTTTGTTCCGACGTGGGGGCCAAGGCCTGAGGCCCAGGGTTGAGGCGCAAAGTGCAGTGTGGACTGGGAGGGCTCTCCAAGGAATGGTGGTGGCAGGCCCAGCCCAGGCCTGTCTTTGGAAGTCCCTTAGAGGACACTCGTTAAACTCCCCCGCCCCCGCCCACGGTGCTCAGTCCGTTCCCCAGCGCGATGCGGGGTGCTGTTGGTTACTCAGGATGGTCCTGCTACAGAGGACGCCTGTGAGCCCAGGCTGTGTTCCGACCCTGGGCTCTGGAGCGTGCACAGTGAGGACACGGGTGGACGGGGCGTGCCTGGGGGGGTTGCTGTCTTGTCTCGGGGCCCCGCCATGGCCTTCCAGGGCCCTCCAGGGGGCTGACTGGTTTTGTTAGGCATTCCCTTCTGAGCCTGGCAGGATCTCTCCCCGCAGAGTGCTACTTTACTGTCTGGGGGGCACGCTGGCCACCGAGAGTCAGCACACCTGTGTCTCGTCCACCACGGCTGATCAGCACTGGGAGCAGTGTCCACAGTGGCCCCTGAGTGACACTGAGCCCTCGGGCTCTCATGTCTCCACGAGTAGGAGGCTCAGACACGCTCAGGCGCGTGGCGGAGTCTGAGCTTCGGCCTCTGGAATTTGCTTGTCTTTCGGGCACTGATCTCCCGACTCAAACAGCTCCGTCCTCTTTTGCTCCCCGTCACGTTGACGAAATCTGCTCGCCAGGGCTCCTGCTGCAGTGCTGTGGTTCTAGGCCGTTCTGTGCGTCCCGGGTGTGCAACAGCGTCCCGCCTCTGCCGCAGCGCCCCCTCCCCAGCTGGGGCAGCGCACGTCTGCAGACGGTGCAGGAAGCAAGCGCCCGGTCCGACGCCTCCGTGCTGCGCCGCCGCCCTCCATAGTCACCTAGCTCCGCGCCCTTGTCCACGGTCTGGCCCTTTCTGGGTTTGGACTGTGAAGGAGTCCCTTTTCTCTGCTTCTTCAGTTGTAACATCCAAACCAGATGTAAGACAAGTGCAAGCAAGTGGGTCGATTTCACCGTGGGGCACGGACCCTCCTGGCGGGCTGGGGCACGCAGCTGTCACTTCTCTAGGATTTGTTGTGAGCGAGGAAAATGCCTCGTTGTCTTTACATGGTCACTCTGTGGTGCATTAAGGACCTAGAATATTCCTACCCTGCAGACTGTGGTGGAAACCGAGGTGCCCACATGTATTTATTTGAAAAAACACGGCATGCGCACACAGGCACACGTGCACACACGTGCACACACGCAGGAGCAGGCACACGTGTGCGTGGCCCAGCAGCCAGCGATAGCCAGCGTTAACATTTTGATTCCTTCCTTCAGCAGACACACACGTGTGTGCTGTACACACAATTCCTTGTCAGTGGGGTGTGCGCTCCATGCTGTGTTGTGCCTCCAGTTTTTCACTTAATATGTGTATGTTTCTGTGCCAAGAACTGAACACCGTAAGTCATTTTCACGGCTGCGCTACAGTCTCTTTATCGCCATTCTGTGGCTACGCGTTGTTTCATGTTTTCATTATCATAAACAACACCATGATGAGCCCTCGTGTTCCTGTTCAATTATCATTTTAGGAGAACACCCTAGAGTTGCTCCATCAAAGTCTGCACCTTGTTCTTCCACTTCGCAGCCTATCATGGATGAACGTTTCAGGCAGATGTGTGTTTCCTCACCTCGGAGCGAGTGGAGTTCTGGAACCGTGTTGGAGCTGGAGGTCACACTCTCCAGACCCGGCTTCTCACTCCCCACGGTTTTGAAAGTAGATGAGTTAGGGAAGTACAGCAAGCTTACAAAAATGTGCGTGCGTGAGTGTGCGGCACGGCAACTCTTCACACAGTGAACACCCCATCCGTCAGACGTGGGCGTGCCTTTTCGCAACTGTGCACACGCATTTTTGTTTGGTGCCAACCTGGGAATGGAGCTGCCAGGTCCTAGAGCACGCGTGTATTCGACCTGAGTAGGTCATGCCAAGCCGGTTCCCAGCGTGGATGCTGCTTTACCCCCCACCATCGGCAGACGAGAGTCCTGGCTGCTGGCATCTGGTGTCGTCTGTCATTCTGGCTTAGCCATTTGGTAGCTCTCAGTGTCTCACTTTGGTTTTTCTTTGCTTTGCCCTGGTGACTGCTGAAGTTGGCTACCTTTTATTTATATTTATATTTTATATTTATATTTACCTTTTATTTATATTTATTGAACATCCTGATGTCCTTTTTGTCTCTCCTGTTCAAGTCTTTTGCCCATTTTCCTGTTGGGTGGTCTGCTTTTTTTTCTCTTACTGATTTTTTTAGGAGTTCTTCGCAAATGTTGGGTGGCAGTCGGTTGTTGGATATGTGAGTAGCGAATATCTTTTTCACCTGGATCTGGCCTTTTTCCTCTTAGGGCGTCTCCTGATGAGCTGCAGCTCTGACCTGCATGCAGTGTGATGCGCCGAGCGCCTCTTTGTTCCCCTCATGCCCTCTCTGCGAACCTCATCCCGCCCACGGTCGCAAAGGCACTCTCGCGGCTACCTAGAACTTCGTTGTTTTCTAGCCCTTCTCTGACTGTCCCTGTGTGTGCTGTGAAGCAGGGTCGGGGTGTCCCTTCTGCAGGAGGGTCAGCATCCCCTCCATAACAGGGTCACCTTGCCATAAGTCAAGTGACTGTGTCTGTGTGGCTCTGTCTCTGGACTTTGTTCCTGCATCCTGTTTGTTTATTCTGCTGCCAGGACTCGCCATCTTAACTGCCACAGCTTCCACCAGGCCCTGCCACCTGCTTGGGGCCCTGGCTCTGTTCTTCCAAGACGCCTGAGCCATTTTGGGCAAGATACCCATTTTAACATTTGATGCCCATTGCAAACTGCCCTTCAGGAGGCTGTAGTGACTCATGCTGTCCCCAGAGGGGCTTGCTGGCACCCGTCTCCCCCCATGACTGCAAACGCCAGCAGGCACAAAGTCACATAACCCTGGTGTCATTTTAATTTGCAGTTTTATTTTTTATATCGTTTCCTTACTGACTTCCAAGTCCCCTCTGCCTGTGGCATCACCTGCCGCCCTCGTTTCTTATTCTATTTTGGCCATGTGCAAGTCTGACTGCTTCTGTTGTCAGTGTGTCCACTGTTTCTCCACAAGAAGGGTGTGCTGGTTTCCTGTTGTTGCCACAACGAGGTGAGTGGCTTCAAACAACATGGTCTTACTGTCCTGCAGGCAGAGGGTCGGGCCTCCAAGGTCAGCCTCATGGGTCTGTGCTCCTCCTGGAGGCCCCAGAGGAAAATCTGTCTCCTTGCCTCTTGCACTGCGTTCCTTCACTTGTCCCCTTTCTGTGTCCAGAGCTGGCGGCATGGCATCTTCAAACCTCTCCTCCTGACCCCACTTCCATAGTCACGCCTGTATCTCTGAGTGACCCTCCTGCCTCCCTCTCGAAAGGACCCTGATGGATCATCCAGGATAACCTCCCCACCTCCAGCTCTTTAACTGAAGCACATCCACAAAGTCCCTTTTGCTGTGTAAAGAGCATCCTCAGGTCCTGGGTGTACTTGGGGGATGCGCACTGTTTTGGATACTGCCGATCATCAGGAAGCCCTTTGCAGATCCGTGCGTCCCAGCCCTCAGGGAAGGCGGCCAGACTTCTGGGTGTGCACAGCTGCCGCTACGGGGGAGCACCGTCCCCCCGGAGAGTTTCGGCATCCAGCCCTCTTTACTCTGATGACACGGGACGTGGGGGCAGATAAGTGCTTATAGCGTGTTACGTCCCGCCTGCCGAGGCCGGGCCCCATGCGGACACTGTCCAGCTGCACGTCATGGCTGGGGCACGTGGTGTCATCCTACGTGCTGAGGAGCGAGTAGTCTGCCCACCTCTGTGGGACAGCAGAGCGCTCTCCCCGGCTTGCACGGCCACGCGTGGCTCTTGAGCAACTCGACACGCAGCGGCTGCACCCGTGGTTTAATGCTCGTCTCCAAGCCCAGCCCTCGAGTAAGCCGGAGTTTGCTGAACACAGGGCGTCTGTTGCGTCAAGGGAAGCTAGCGGTCAGGTGGTTCGGGGGCAGGCGCAGCTGCCAGGTGCCTGGCGTCCAGAGCAGCATCCGAGCTGCCGCCGTCCCCCTGTGACGCTCCGCACGTGGCACGGGGAGGAGCCAGGCACGCTCATCACCCGAGCTGTTCTGTCCGCACCCGCAGGCAGCCCTGCCTGCAGTCAGCGCCCTGCTCCTCTTGGATGTACATGTTTGCTGGTCCTGCTGCCTCGTGGCACGGCGATGTTGGGGCCGGGCCTCCGACGGCAGGGTCGGCGAGAACTCTCGACTGTCGTTCATTTCCTCCAGGGTCTGAGCCTGCGGGTCCCGGTGGGTGTTGTGCGGTCCGTGGAGACTGGAGCAGGGCTGCTCTGACCCATCTTCGAGATGACCCTCCGCACAACCTGACCCATAAACGGTCCCATCACACGCACGTTCTCTTCAGTTACACACCTGCCCTAGCCGCTTCAGGGTCCCACCACTCAGCTTCACCCCTGCCTGCAGGCTGTGCTCTAACAGGCTGGGTCTTAGCAAACACCAGCCTTCCTGGGTCACCCGCCTGACACCCTGCCCTCCGGGCACAGGAGGCCAGTGGCGTAATGGGGCCCCGTTTCCTTCCGTGGCCAGTGGCCTTCACCGGCCCACCAGGCCCACCTCCACAGAGCTCCGGGATTTGGGTCTCAGGGTGGAGTCTGGGCGCTGACTCCCTGTCCCCACCGAGACCTCGGCTCCTTGTGCAGAGTGAGCCAGCCTCCGTACCAGACACCTGCAGCTCCCGCTGTCATCTCCCACCCCCAGCCCAGTGGCTACCTGCCTTACCTGTATGAACACAGGTGGAGCTGCTCCTCTGTGAGCTGCCGCTTGGGCAGGATGCCTTGGAAATGACCGCAGACTGGCCTCTTTCCTGGTGCAGATAGGATTCCCACCCTCCGCCTCAGAGAGAGCAGGGGACATTTCCCTCCAGACGCAGCTCTTCAGGCTCTGGCCGCACGAGCCTCCCTGAGGAGCCAGGCGCCAGCAGGGACACGTGGCAGCCCCAAGCCCTGCTGGCGCGACCCGGGGGGGCCAGCAGAACTCCGCTTTCTTCAGACAGCGTCCCACAGATGCACCCTCAGGGTCCAGCTTGCGGCTCATCCCAGGTCCTCCCGCGGCTTCTAATGCTTACCTGCACATTCGACCTGGTGGCAGGTTCCCCACCTGCTTGGTTCCCTGCAGATGGACTTGAGGCCTCAGTGGGACCCTCCGGCCATCCTGCCGTGACCTTTGCTGGGGGGACGGTGGCCAAGGGGCTCAGTGGTCGCATATACAGTTTCTCTCCTTCCATCCGCCCCCCCGGACGTATGTGTAGTCGAGAGACGCCGCTTCCTGTGCGGGCAGTCGCTCTCCTGCCCGTCAGTGCAGATGCGAAGTTCCGCCGTACCCGAGGTCTGTGCAGAGCAGCGCGAGGCGGTGCCGGCCTTGGGCCCTCGCTGCGCACAGAAGCCCCTCACGTCGGGGACGCGGGTGGGGCTGCGGGGAGCGGCCCTCGGGGCCACGTCCAGATGGAGCTGACCTTCGCGTTTGTGAGGCAGGGGCTGGAGGGTGGGGGGGGTGGTCTGGGAGGCAGAGGTTTCCAGAGCCGGCCACGCCCTCGTCTGATTTCATCGTGGTTGCCGTTGTGGTGACGTGGCTGTTCGTGGCTCCCTGAGCGGGTGCCGACTGGGCGCCACATCTGTGCGGTGCGTGGTGTTTCGGGCTCCAGGGATGGAGAGGGCTGGGCAGATTGTCCCCCTGTGCCTTCCCCTCCCGCAGGGACAGCAGGCGGCCGCTCCTGGGAGGTCGGCCTGGACTCATGGAGTCCTTCCCTGGGCTCATGAGGGGCGTCCAGGCGGGCGGCTCCTGCCCCAGCGGATGGGGCCTGGGGCCGCCTCTCGGCACAGGCTGGAGGCGTGCGGTGCGGGGAGCCTGTGGGTGGGCTGTGGTCCTGGCGTGGGGGCAGGCTGCCCCGGGCCCTGCGGTTGCGGCCACGGCGGGATGGCGGAGCACGGCCTTGGCAAGGGGCGAGGGCGGGGGGGGCGTGGCGTCTCACAGCACTGAAGAAAGTTCTGGGCGTGTCGAGGACCTGGACACGGGTATCCTTGCATCTGCACCCTCTGCTGGCTCTGCTGCCCGGGTGTTGCTGAGCAGGGAGAAGGCACGGCGGGCTGGCCGCTGGACTCCGGCTCCCGTCCCAGATCGCTCTCGTGACCGGCCTCCCCCCGACACCGCCGTCCCCCTCCCAACCACAGCAGTCTGCCGAGGGCGCGCCCTTCTCGCTTGTCCCACTCCCTGCCCGTCACGGTCGCTCTCGTGCGCAGCCCCTCTGCTCCCTGCCCTGTGTTTCCAGTGACTCCAGTTCACACAGAACCAGCTGCCTCTGCCGGCCGTCCCCCTCCCCACAGCAGCAGAACCGCCTTCTAAAGAAGCGCATCGGGTCATCTGCCTCTGCTGGGGACCCTCCCCTGCTCCCCTCCCTGCGGGGTGAAGAGAAACCCCTCCCCATGGCCCAGCGTGCCTGTCTCAGCCATCCATGCCCCCTCCTCGCCCACCCCTGCTGCAGCCACAGGGCCTGTTCACATGCTGTCCCCTCTGCCTGCAGCGGCCCCCCCCCCCCCCGCTCCCGTTCCCGGCTGTTCCTGGTGGCCCCTGTTTCACCTCTGCCGTCACCCCTGGACTGGTGGGCATCGCTGTGGAGTCCCGTTCCTGGTGGCACGTAGTGGTCGTTCTGTTAGGGTTCGTGTTTTCCCCCAGCCTCCACACTGGGTGCGTTCTTGCTCATCAGGCTGCGCACACTGCGTGGTGCTCAGGAGACCCTTGAGGATGGGGACACGGAGCTGGAAAAGATGGTGACGTCCTCCAGATGACACCTCCAGGTGTCGGGCTGCAGGATTGAAGGCGCAGGGCTGTGGCCAGGCCTGTGAGACTCCAAGGCTCCGGGTTCACGTGCCGGAAGGGCGCGCCTGTCTGTGGAGTAAGGTCGGGCCTCACCTGCGTCTCAGACTTGCTCAGCTTTGTGCTCCCCCCACCCCCCAGGCGGACTGGGCTGTGCCAAACCAGGGCTTTCCTGTAGCGGTTCACGAGGCCCTGCTAGCAGCGGACCCCCATCACGATTGCCGTTGGTCGTTCTGAGACTTGAAATTAGAAACTGTAACAGCCCATCGCTTAAACAGCGTGCCGCTGCCATTATGTTTTGAAAAACCAAATTTTTTTTAAAAAGATTTATTTATTTTTTTAGGGAGAGAGAGAGGGAGAGTGTGTACAAGCAGGGGGAGGGGCAGAGGCAGAGAATCTCCAGCAGCAGACTCCCCACTGAGCACGGAGCGCGACCTGGGGCTCAGTCTCCCAACCCCGAGATCATGACCTGAGCCAAAACCAAGAGCTGGAGGCTTAACCGACTGAGCCACCCAGGCGCCCCTGAAGAAGCCGTATCAGAGCAACGTTGATAGAGGTCAAAGAAGAATGCACCCATTTTCCATGTACCTGTCAATCCCTCACACACACACGTGTGCGTGTTACATGTCAAGGTTACGAGGCAGGGGAAATGTTTATGCTCCCGGGTCACTGTTTTCTGTATGTACATCTGCTCCAGGCAGGGTGGCCGTGGGGAGGTCTGTTCACATCAGCCGGAGCAGGGGAGAACCACGACGCTTTTAAGGAACTCACTCCCCTCCTTTTTTTTTTTTTAATATTTTATTTATTTATTTATTTGTCAGAAAGAGAGAGAGAGAGCAGGAGAGCACAAACAGGGGCAGCAGCAGGGGGAGAGGGAGAAGCAGGCCTCCCGCCGAGCAGGGAGCCCGATGCGGGACTCGATCCCAGGACCCTGGGATCACGACCTGAGCCGAAGGCAGACGCTTCACCGACTGAGCCCCCCAGGCGCCCCAGCTCATTCCCCTCCTTGCTGACCGGCGTACACAGCAGAGCCTGCGTGGTCTTTGCGGATGGGCCTGTGTCGGGGTGCGAGTTTGCTGCCGGCCGCACCCGCTGGTCCGGGCCCCAGGGGCTCGTGGGGCACCCCGACCACGTCCTCAGGGCAGCTCGTGCGTGTGGCCCCGGCTGGGCCCCGACTCCTCTGTTTCAACCTTTAAACCTCTCGGAAACCTGTCCCCAAGCCCTTGCCAATGGGCTGAAGTGACCTGGCACCTTGCCTGACGCCTCCCACACAGACCAGGCTCTCAGGACGGCTGGCGGGCGGTGGGCGCTCAGACCCGAGCGGGTGGGGGTCTCTCCCCTCCTGTCCCGCTTCCTCTGACTGCTGGGCATTCGCTCTCTTATTTGGCACCTCACAGTGGGGTAGTGGTTGATGGAGAACTCACGTATTCTCTAAATAAGAGTTGACGAATTTTTTTTTTTTTTTAAAGAGAATCAAGACTTTTTGTTAAATATGTAATTTTCAAAAAATTTTGACCATTGTTCAGGCCACACTGAACACATGTGGGGACGGCTTGGCCAGCTGGCTGCATGATTGGGGTTCTTTCAGATTCCCCAAGACGTTTGACTGGAAGGGGTTACAAAGTCAACCAGGAGTGGGGCTTTTGGGGAAGTTTGGGGGAAGGTGCTCATCCCCTCATGACCAATGGGGTTGGGACCGCGGTAGGAATGTGGACGAGCAGGTCCAGGGCAGGCGAGGAGTGGGAGAGGTTGGTGGGGGGATGCCCAGGAGGACAGCCGTCAGACAGAGCCAGAGGGGGGCAGGTCAGCTCAAGCCCCCGTCAGGGTTGAGCCTGCCCGCCCAGGAGGGTGGACATCATCTCCGCATATTTCCCACCCCCTGATCCCGACGCGAACAGCAGCGGGCCGCTTCCCTTCCCTGGCCAGAGCTGCCCATGAGGGCAGGAACCCCACTGCCGCCACTCAGGATGGAGAGGCTGGGCCTGCCCTCCTGGGGCGGCCCCACAAGTCGCCCGTAGGTGAGACACGTGGGCACTTAGGGCCCCGCGGGATGTACTCCTGCCTGGCCTGAGTCCCAGGTGACCACAGGGACCCACCTTCCTCTACTCTGATGAGAGCCGTGGCCGACCCTTGACCTTGGCACCAGGAGAAAACTGGACATGGTGGAGGGCCCCCAGCCCACTCACTGGCACCCTTGAGGGTGTGTGCATCCTGTGCCCCAGCCTGCCCATTTTCCTGAGAGCCTGCTTTTATGTGAAATCTCTTGATTTTTACATATGTGCCACACGCACACATGAATGGGATGTGGCTGGCAGCGCGAGGTGGGTGGGCGGGCATGCAACAGGGGGCGGGGGACTTGTGCTTGGGGAGGGGGAAGGTCGAGGCAAGTAGGAGGAAGAGCGGCGGTCCCCCTCAGGTCTCCTGGGCCGGGCACTGTGCCTGGAGCCGCGAGTCCCCAGGGGGCCCAGAGTTGGCAGGGTGGAACCTTGGAGGCAGCACGGCAGCCTTGCGGGGAGCCTCCGTCCCCAGGGACCGGCACAGCAACGCATCCGCTTTGGTTTCTTGGAGGCCGGGAGAGGAGCAAGTTCAGCTCAGCCTGAGCCCAGGGTTTCCATAAAAACAGGCCTGCATCTTGACCGGTCGTCAGCTGGGAGGGCTGAGGCCACGCTTGCCGAGCGGAACAAGGAAAGGGGTGTTCTTGCTCCCAGTGGATTCCAGCCTAGGGTGGGCTCAGCACATCTGGCCCTGGCAGGTTACTGCTTTGTGTGGCTTCTCCCAACGCGAACACGGATGCGCCAAGTCCACCCACCCAACCCCAGAGAGCATCCGGGCCTGGGGGAGAGCACTTGCTTGGCAGAAGGCTGGCTTTCCCCTGGGGCCCAAAAACGTTTCCTGCTTTCACATCATGACTTCATTGCAAACAGTTTATAATTGGGAGATTTCACATAAAAACCAGGATTTCTGTCCGTTTTCTCCTTTTGAAAATGGAGGATCTGAGAAGGGGGCCCGGAGTGACACACATCCAAGCTGCCGACTGCTGGGCAGCCTTCGGGTCTCCAGAGCCCAGCCCCGTGGTGGCCCCCGGGTGTCACCTTCCCAGACCCGCGGAAACCCAAGCTTGAGACCCAGGACATGATGCTGCCTCCGCGGGGAGGCTCTGTTGTGGCTTCGTGGCTTCCCAGCGTTGTTGCTCATCTGATGGGGATCTGGGGATGGTGGTCAGTGGGACGTGGGCCGAGCTGGTGAGGAGCAGGGCGGTTGTCACCATCTGCTTCCCCTCCTCCCTCTCTCCTCCTCCTTCCTCCTCCTAAACTGATACTGGTCCTTCAGATAATGGTACAGGGTTAAGCAGTGATATCCTTAAGCCTTCATGTTTGGTGTACATTCTTCAAATACACGTGAAAATGAACGTTATAATTAAACAGAAAACGCTCCCATTTCTCTCCGTTGTGTGGACCTAAAATCGTCTTGCAGTCCCCGGGGTGGGCAGCCGGCCTCATGGGAAACAGGGTGCAAACCAACAGGGTTTTGGGGTCAGAGAGCTCTGGAAGAGCCCCAGGTGTAGCCCTGGACAGACTCTGGGATGTGGGGTAAAGCGCCCGTCCTCTGAGACTCGTCCGGCATGTGGGGCTCGTGGTGGCAGCGTGGGACCAGCCTCACGGGGCAGTGGGAGGGAACTCGCACGAGGAACGTCGGGTGAAACTGTGAAGTCATGTTCACTCTCGGAGCTCAGCTTGCAGCGTGGTGGCCCTTGTGTCATGTTCGGCCCAAGGACGCCCTGCACCATGTTTCAGATGGTTTCGAAGCAGTTGCCAGTATTCAAAGTCGGGATTTTGACCTGAACGTCTTACTTTCTAGTTTCTGGCCAAGCTGGTCCTGCCGTGTGGCAGGATGGTGGGAATGGAGAGGTGACCGTGGCCTGTGCCTCCTGCAAGGGGCTGTCGTCCCAGCTGGCTTCCCCTGGGGACACCTGCTGGCGGCCCGTTTCCTGGGAACGCCCTCCTATCAGAGCAGGGTCTTCGCTGCGCACAGAAAACCGGGGGTGCTGGCCGCTGGGGACTTGAGGAGGCGCCCGGAGGGAGAGGTCAGGACGCGGCCCTCATCGCTGATGAGAACATCCAGGGCCGGACGCGCGTCTGCTGAGGCTGTGGGATGGGCCGACAGCACCGTTATCACATCTCGAGCTGTGTCGTCCCGCCCGGTCAGGGGTCAGGAGTCCTCTCTAGACAGAAGTCAGTCAGCAACAGCAGGAGGGGCCTTCCCGTCTAGTCCGGGTGCTCTGGGGCGCCGAGGCCATGCCATAAATGACCTGTTGGGGCTTCGTGGAAGCCACGAATCCGTGGGAAAAGGTTCAGCTTCACGCAAACCAGTGTCCTTATCAACGAGGAACGGTGGTGTCCCCAGTGGGCTGCTTTCCTCTGGAGGTGAATACTCCCCAGGCTTGCGGTGGTCCAGGATTTGGACCCTGTCCCCCAAGCCCAGGATGGTGCTCCACTCGTCACCTTCACATCACACATCGGGGGCAGGGCGGCAGGGCCTCCGTCAGCACCTCTGAACACGCCACTGCTCAGACCCTTTTGCTCTGGACGAGAGAACAGGTGTCCAACTGTCTGAACCTCTGTCCTGCCCCCGACCTGGGCGCTCAGGGCTATGGCCCTGTTTGCTGATGGGCGCTGCCGATGCAGGAGACAGGGCCAGCAGCCTTTCTGGAGCCGTGAGCGGGGTGTGGACGGTGCGTGGCTGGGGGCGCGGGTCACCCCTGAGCGCCTCTCAGTCCGGCCTGCAGCTGGCCAGACGCACTGGCCTCACCAGCCACCGTCCTTGGGCTCGGAGGGGAGCCGCCGTGTGTCTTCCTGCAGGCCCCGCGGCAGCAGCTGTGACGGGGCCCAGATGTGCCGAGGGGCGTGCCCCCCGCCTGGGTTTGCACCCGCGGCCTCGGGGAAGGGCTGGGACTGGGCGGGGGCCCTTGGCCAGCAGGCCCTGGAGGGAGTTTCTGTGACCTGCGCTCCTTGGATTGGAAGGCAGAGGGCTGAACGAGGCGCCGTCCCAGCTGACGCTCAGATCAGTAATTTATTCCACGATGATAATAGGTTGTTGATCCAGCAGCTTTTTATAGTGCACATAAAAGACTCTAGTTCTCTGAGAAACCAGTCCTCATTTCTGGGCAGGATGGGATTGTTTTTAGATGTTGGCGTGGCCCTCCTGTGACTGTGGGGCCGGGAGCCTGACCTGGGTCTGTCCCGCAGCGGCCGGCAGCAGGGCCTCTGTGTCTCCTCCCCAGGCCGCCGGAGGACCGGCCTACTCCTCCCGTCTCCCCGTCCTCCTGAGCAGTTCCTGGGGCTCAGAGACGCCGGGACGCCGGCTTCCTGACCAGCTTGGGGTCCTTGCCGAGACCAGGCCGGGCCAGAGCTTTCCCACCTGCCGGTGAGAAGAGAAGCAGAGCAAGGGCAGAGCCGGCTGGAGGGATGGGAGAGGCAGGGAAAATAAACAACACGTGAGCACGACGGCAGCTAGCACTTTGCACGGGTAGAGCGCGGGCCCTGCCGCCAACCCCGTGTTCACGTGTTCAAGTCCCGGCTCCGTCACGTGTCAGCTGTGTGGCCCCAGGCTGGGCCTTGGGTCTCTGGTCTCGGCTTCCTCCTGTGCACGGCGGGCCCACCATGCTGTCCTCAGGCCGACGTGAGGGCTGCGCCGGCTGAGGGTACGGAGCGGGCGCAGCCGTGCCTGGCGCGGCCCTAGCTGTCCACAGCCTCTCCCATTTGTGTTCCCCCTCACGGGGTTTGCACAGTCGTACCCCCACACCGGTCTGCCGCAGATAAACTTCTCTTCAACCCAAATGCCCACTTTTCTAAGTAGCTGTGGCCAGATTCTGGGAACGGAATGCTCATCCGGGCATCCGTCCGTGTACGTGCAAAGTGTTCATCCGTGCACCGCGGGCAGCGATCTCGTGCACCGGAGCGCTCGAAGGTGTCCTGGCGAATGCCGGTCACGGGAGGGGGTACCTTTGCAGCCGAGCCACGTGATGTCATCGTGAGCCACTCAGTGTGCGCTGTGGGGGTCTGGTACGGGGGGGCAGCCGTGCAGGCGGCAGGGAAGGAGCCTGGGCCTGCCGTGGGGACGCTTTTTGTTGGATGGGACGGCCTTGCCTCTCCTGGGGGCTGGTGGCGAGATGGAGAGTCCCCGGCCCGGGGGCAGAAGTAGGGCAGTGGGAGGTGCGGTGGGAGGAGGTCTGAACCGACGCTCGAACGGCCTGGAAAAGTGGGACACTTGTCTGTGGCTTACAGATGTCACCCTGGGCGGTCAGGAAGTCGTCTTTGCTCTGCTTTGGCTCGCTGTGGTCCCTGTGGTCTGGTCCCTGTGGAACGGGGCACAGAGACTTGGTTTGCAAATGTCTGGAGCCTTTGCTGCTCTCGGGCGGCCCACGACACAGCCGCGTCCTGTCCCTGACGGGGACGCGACAGCCTCCTGATGTGGTTCTCGGGGCACAGTGGCCGGGTGCATAGCTGTCCTGGAGCTGCTCACACGAAATGCAGCTAGCGGTTTCTAGCCCAAATTTCCAGAGTGGGGAACGGAGCCTACTTCCACGTCCAGCACTGGGGTTCAGCGGAGGGATGACGGAGACCCATCGCTTGCGCCCTTCACACCTGTGTGAGGTGTAGGATTACGCGGATATGCCCCAAGAAACAAGAACCTCTCATTCCTGTGATTGAGGCCAGCGGCAGCCGATGGTGTGCTGCGTGTCATTTTCTGCTATTTATTTGAAACAGAACTTGGGTGTTTGTGTTTAAACGGTAGATTTCCATCAAGGGTCCTCTGTGTAAACGATCAGGAAATCCCAGTAATGACATACTCTGGGGAGCGTGCGATCTTCGGGACGGTGGTGGACAGCTTTATAACCTTCCCCGACCGGCACGTGCGGATGGAGAGGGGCGTTCTCCTGCCTGCGGCTGGACCGTGGGTTGAAACCTCCTGGGGAGGGGCTCAAGCCCATGCCAGAGGGTGGCTCCTCCCCTCCTCCCCATCCTCCCTGTCCTCCCCACCCTAATCTACGTGGTTTGTGTGGAGGTCTCCTCCTCCAGACTCGACTGGGTCTGTCTACACGGCAGCCCCTTGATTAGACCGGGAAGGACAAGCTATTAGGACAGAAGGGCCCTCGGGAGCAGAGGTGAGGGGGCTGCCGCCCACACCACCCGACTGGTAAGGCTCTGCCCACATTGTCACATGCTCCGAGTGTTGCCCCCAGGCCAGGAGCCCGCTCCCCGTGTCTGACGGCACCGAGTGCCCGCCGCAGTCGCTGGCTCGGGGCCCAGGTGGGGTCTGATGGAGGAGGCCGCGGAGCAGGGCCGCAGCAGCCTGAGGGTCCGGTCCTGGGCAGGGCCTGATGGCCAGAGGTGCTCCAGCTCCCGCCACCTGCTCCGAGAGGTCAGGGGTCACCGACCAGCCACGGGTCACCGCGCATTCCTGTCTGTGTCTTCCCGTCTGCCCCTGACCTTGGCCCCAGCGTGGGGTCCGCGGCCGGCACACCTTCCATCGGGAGCGAGACGGTGGTGTCCCGTGGGCAGAGTTACGGCCCTCGTTCATGGTCACCGTCACCGGGGAGCCAAGGGACAGCTTCCAGGGCTCCTGGGGGTGATGGTGAGGCGGCGCCACGTTGCCGAGCCCGTTTCCCTTCTGCAGCGGACTCCCCCGACTAGCCCTTCTCGTTTCAAGGGCTAGTCGGGGGAGAAGCCACGGACTAGCTTAGACCCAGCAGCGAGGGGCTGTTTCCGGACGGGGCAGAGGGAGGAACCCCGGGAAGACAGCCCAGCGTGAGCAGCCATGAGCAGCTAGAAGGCAGAGCGCTAGGACACACGTCTCCTTGGCGTCTCAGCGAGGTCGGCTCCGCGAAGACGGGGGTGCTTTCATGAGCAGGATGAGGCCACAGGGACTGTGATGTGGTGCGGGCCCTGCGAGGCGTGGATGTGAGCCTCAGCAGCCAGAGCTGCGGTTGCCCCGGGGACGGAGCGTGGTTGCCAGGCTCCATCCCCGCGCCCAAGCCCCGGGGGCTCTCCCGGCCCGCTGTGCCCGTGCTCAGGGCCGGCAGTCCTTGTGTGAATGTGCAGCCGGGCCGTGCGCTCACAGCCAGGCCCCCACCCCCAGCCCCCAGGCCGGGACGGCCCGTGCCGGTGCTCCAGGCGTCTCTCCCTGTCGGGGCCGTCCCTGCCTCCTCTGAGGGCCTCCTCTGTGGGATCGCACCTGCCCACCGCGGGCAGAACGGGGCGGCATGGGCGTGCGCTCTGCACGCTGCTCCCTGTCTGCCCCTCGGCCTTTCCCTTCCCTGGGTTCATGGCCGCCTCTTCCTCTTCCTCGTACCTATGACCCTACATGTTATAAACATCTTCTTCATTTTTTCTTGAAACCCTTCTTTGTTCACGGCTGCTCACGTCGGCCAGCGCGCTCTGCCGGATCAGGAATGTCTGTGTTGTTCAATGAAAGCTTCTCCCCAGAAGCACACACAGTGGTTTGCAAAGGCTCCAGCCTAGTTTTTGTGCCCCAAGAAGGACAGGCATCATTTCAGAAGTTCCTGGGGCCATGCTCACACTCCAGGACCTTTGGCTCTTGGACAAACAAACCGTTTTCTGTCCGCCTCGGTCAGGAGACCTCCCGCCTTCTGGCCTCCACCTGCTGGCTCCATGGTTGGCGTTTCCATCCTCTGTTCTGTCCACTGAGATCTCGTCTGTCAGACGTGGACAGTCAGCTGAATGATTACTTCCCTGGGGATATTGATCAGTTTTGCCAGTTTCCTGTCTGCTAAGCACATTTTCTTCAACTTTCCCGATGGCTCATTTGGGTATGATTCTTTGGATCCTTAGAAGTGGCAGTAACATCTTAACGCTTGCCTTGCTCACTAGTGAGTTAAATAAATCCTTTAGTACGTGTTCATTTCAGATCTGTTTGAGAGTCATAATTTCACCTTTGTGAAAAGTGTTCTCTTAACACGTGGGAAAATAATTTAAAAGGAGGACTGTATTTTCTTTATTAAAAAAGGATTTTTTTCCGTGTGTGTGTTTAAGGCCTAGGAAACTTTGGATTTTACTTGTGAGCATGTAAAATAGAGAAGCGAACGGGAAAATAGGGTGGTTGACGGAGCCCAAGTGGGGAGGGCGCCCTGAGCACCTGCGTCCTCAAGGTTCTGGAAGGCACGCTGTGGGTTCTACGTTCCTCCCTCCTCTGAGTAAGACTGCACACCTTTCAGGGAAAACAGCATCATTTTTAATGCGGTTTATATTCGAGTTCAAGATCACAAACACGACCCGTTATTATTAGCAGCCACAGAACCAGGCTGTAAAATAGATCAGAATTTTATAACCTTTCCAATTCATACCATTATCTTCATAGAAATAAAAGTATTACACTCCCTGGTGTGGCCCCCTGGGGCATACCTATAATTGCAATTTCCGAGAATCTGCAAATCCTGCAGCTGAAGGTTTATATTGCGATTTCTGCTTTGTATTTTGTGTAATGAAAACAATACATTTTCCTCCCAGTTGAGGAGGGCTGACAGGCGTGGAAGCAGCATTAATCTGTTTCGATTGCCAGCCCTTTGTTTCAGACGTGTAGAGACGTACGTTAGAGGCCAAACCTCAGCTTACAATCCAGGAAGACTTGCTGGCTGTAGGAAAACACTCAGACATGTGGCATTGGAAACAGGAACCAACAAGGGGATTGATTTGGGGATGGCTGGCTGCTCCTTCCACCCATACAGAAACCGAGTTTGCGCAGTGGTTCTGGGGGTGCGGGCCCCACAGTGCAGGGGCGAGAGGCAACAGCAGAGACCCACCCGGGAGAGGCCAGCAGACCATGGCTGAAGCCGTGTTGGAAGTGCTGATTCTTTTGTTTCTACAGATGACATTAAAATTAAGTTTGTGGAACATTTTTGAAAAATTCAAACCAGGTGTCCAGGGAGAAATAATTTATAACACAAATATTCCATGAGCAAGAGGTGTCTGGGAAGAAAAATACCACAGAAAGAGGTCTAGAAGCAAAAGCTGACCACTTTGATGTGGGTGGAGGGTGGAATCTGACACCAGGGGCGGGGGGCTGCGGCCGGACGCTGCGCAGAATGAGGAAGGACGGCTTCCCTTGATTCTGGCCCAGACCACACAAGAGACACTGGGCTTCACAGCGAGAACAAAGCACACCTCAGGATGCAAATGTGGGTGTTCACGGGGCCACCAGGCCCAGGAAGTGGGAGGAAGCTCCGGAAAGGAGCAGGGTCCTGGGTGTGCTGATTGTGGGGACTCTCAGTGGGTGACAGGCGGTGAAGACAGGAGGTGCTGGGGGGCCAGGGAGGGTTGTATCGTCCCCATCGATGAGAGCACAGTCCGCTACCTGGGGGCCTCTTCGCTGGCCGATGGAAGGATTACACGTGCCTGTGTCCAAACGCTGAAGCCCTGCTTAGCGGGCGGGTGCCGTCCCCTCCTCCGAGAGGCCCTGTGCCTCCAGCTGGAAAACTTGGCTTCGTTAGAGTTGATCCCATGCAGGTTTCACCCTTTTAAAGCCCTTTATTTCAGGATAGGGATAGATTCACAGGAAGTTACAAAGGTGTGGAAGGAGGTCCGTGTGGTCTGCACCCCGTCTCCCCCGCGGTCAGCGACGCTAGAACTCTGCGTGTAGCTGCCGAACCAGCCTGGGCGTCGGTGCGCGGTGGAGGCTGTCGGTGTGAGTCAGGGGTGGACTCCCGGGACCACCATGGCCATCGAGCTACCCACCTGTTCTCCCACCCGAACCGTGTCCTGTTGCACCGCCCCATCCCTAACGGGCGGTCCGCCTTCCATCTGTAGAATCCGTCCTGAAAAAGGTGTGAAGACAGTCGCACCGTGTGTCACCTTTTGAGCTCGGCTTCTGTCACTCAGCCCAACGCCTGAGGCCCGTCCAGGTGGTTGGTTTACCTGTTCTTGAGGCTGGCAGTAGCCCCCCACATGGGGGGCCCCAGCGTGCTCCGCCAGTCAGCCCGCACAGGAGGTTTGAGCTGTCCCCAGGTGTTGGCTCGTGCACGTAAAGCTGCTGTGAGCAACCGTGGGCAGGTTTTTCTGTGGAAACAGCTTGTATTTCTCCAGGATGAATGCCCAGGAGTGTAACTGTAGGGTCACAGGGTAAGGGTTCTTAATATTTTTTTAAAAACTTCCAGACTGTTTTCCAGAGTGGCTGTTCATTGCCCTTTCCACCAGCGAGGTGTGAGCAGTGCAGCGTCTGCAGCGGTCCCTGGGTTTTATTTTCCTTGTTCTCGCCGTGGTCTGAATTCCCTGGCGGCCGGTGGTACTGACGTCTGTTGTGGTGCTCGTTTGCTCTCCGCGTGTCCTCTCTGGTGAGATGTCTCCGCCTGGCCCTGGCCCATTTTCTAATTGGATTCTTTGTGTTGTTTCTTAGAGTTGAGCTGTGAGAATTCTTTGTCTATTCTAGACATCGCTCCTGTGTCAGATACGTGGTTTGTAAATATTTTCTGCTCATCTGTAGCTTGTCTTCGTATCCTCTTCACGGGGTGTTTCACAGAGCTGAAGTTTTTAATTTTTAGGAAGTCCAATTTATTGATTTTTTAAGTTTTATGGATTGTATTTTTGGCGTCCTAGCCAAGTCCTCTTCAGTGGGCTCCAGGTCTGGAAGATTTTCTCCTGTGTTATCTTGTAAAGCCCTACAGTTTCATGTTTAATGCTTAACGAAGGACCCATCTTCCGTCGATTTCGTGTAAGGTGTGAGGTTTAGGTGAGGTGTGTGGGGGGGTTTCTGCACTTGCCTTTGGGTGCCCGCTGGGCCTGGCGCTGTGTGCGGGGACAACCATGCTTCCTTCATGGAGCCGCTCCGCCCCTTCCGCACACGTGTTCCCGCCACCGTGTGGCGTCCTTCCTGGCTTCTCGCTCTGTCCGGCTGGTGACTCCGTCAGAACTGTTTCTGTAGCTCATCTTCTTTCAGATAAAGCCGCCCTGTGTGCTGGGGCCGTCGTGTTATCTTGGGCTTCTGAGCGCACGGAAGGCACTTTCTGAAGCACCGAACAGAAGTAAATGGCACTTGGCTCTTTAAGGAGCATATTTTCTTTCTTTCTTTTTTTTAAATTTATTTGACACAGAGAGAGAGAGAGCGAGAGAGGGAACACAAGTGGGGGGAGTAGGAGAGGGAGAAGCAGGCTTCCCGCCGAGCAGGGAGCCCGATGTGGGGCTCGATCCCAGGACCCTGAGATCATGACCTGAGCTGAAGGCAGACGCTCAACCAACTGAGCCACCCAGGTGCCCCAAGGAGCATATTTTCTAATGGGAGGAAGTGATTCAGGAAACTGGGGCTCCTGAATTTCGCAGACGAAAGTTGTTGCAACTTGTGTGAATTTGTCTGAATTCAGATGAATCCTGATGTGTTTTCCAGCCTCCTCTCTTGGACGAGAAGGGAGACCTCTGGCCGCGCTCAGCTGCAGGTGCACGGAAGAGGCAGGTGGGGGCGGGGGTTGGGCTGTCACCTGAAGATAAAAACGAGCTCATGCCGGCATCACACGTCTACATCATGTGGTCAGGACGTGTCCCTCGAAAGGACAGACCAGAGTCCAGCCACGTCCAGCTCAAAGGGGCCTCATGAGCCTGGAAGGGCCCGGGCAGGAGGGGGTTCCGGCAGCATTTGGACAGGGGAGGCGGGTGGAGGGCTTGCATCAGGGCCTTGGGGGTGTCCTCGGATGACCTGATTGACACCTTGAAGGAGGCGCCTGTGGTCCCGACACAGCCTGGGGTGAACGGTGAGCACAGCACGCGGGCGTGTCCTCAGTTTCCCCACACTGCCCACCTGTCCAGGGCCCTGCCTGGGGGCGGCGAACCCCTGCTCCACTGGGTCACAGGCCTCACCCCTCCCCCTGACCTTTTGCCCTCCACCCTCTTTCTGGAGGTGATTGCTCAGCCGTCTCCTCTGCGGGGCCTGCCCCAGCAGCCGGGGCCTGTGTGAGCGCCCGTTGGGAGGGGCTGCATCCCCCTGCCCTGCTCACAAAGGTAAGACACATCCACACACCAGGATTTTGAGGCTGATTGAAGGCGTTCCTCATCAGTCCCCCAACATGACTTCCATTTTTCTTGCTTTCCTCCAAGGTGGGACATCTCAGCCATTTGGAGCCCTGGCCCCTGGCTTGTGGTGAGATGAGCTGGGTTGGGGGCGAGGGTGGCCGGCTGACGTCCCGGGGCACCTGCTCCCTATGCTGGGCATGGGGCCTCTGAGTCCTTACACGGCTCTACTGAGGGTCAGAATTGAGGACCGTGGAGACTTCTGTGTGTTTGCTTGGGGCAGGGACAGGCAAATTCTCCCTACCTCGTTTGTAGGAAAAACTATATACTTGGATGAAAAGCAAACGGATTTCTAAGCCAGGAACATTTACGGGTTGTTATCTGATAGATTTTCCTCCTCTCCTGAGAAGCAGAAGCTTTTCTGTACCTTGATTATGAACAGTAGGCAATAAATACTTGATGAGTCCCATTGGCGTCTCCCCAGCGGTTGGGTTGTCTGAGAAGTCTCTGACCCCGCAGAAGGTGCTCCGCGGGCCCGTGTGACACCCAAGGGAGGTGTGTCTGGGGCAGTCAGGAGGCCGAAGCGGGGCCAGCTCTCTGTGGGAAGACCCTCTCTCTATCGACCGCTGGGCCTTGGCTTCGGGGCACAGGAGGGGTTCAGATGACAGGACCTCCACACCCCGCCTCATTTCCTAGTCCCCACACTTGCATCTACGCCTCCCACATTTCCCCGGGAAATCAGGCCATGACACGATGACTCACCTTCCTCTTTCTGGCAGGGCTACTCCCCGTGTGTTCACAAATCATTCTCCTGGGAACGTTCTAGGCCTCCGTTCTGGAGACAGGCTGAGGGCGTCTGTTCCAGTTGGGCTGCACATCCAGACATGAGGAGGCGGTCTGCTGTCCCCGCGCCGGGAGGGGCTCCGGGGGCCAGGGCAGGAGTTTCCCGCCTGGGGTGTGACCTTGGCTTCAGACCCCGGGGAGTGCAGTCTGCTCCTCCGCCCTTCTGACCATACACGTGCTGGGCTTGCTGCCGTCGGGGCTGATTTTTAAACCCCCTCAAATGTGGATCTGGAGTCAGAGGGAGGGGACTGGGAGAGGCCCCTTCTGCCAGAAGGGAGGCAAGCCGGCTCCACACTGCGGGCAGTGGGGGAGGACATCGCTTCTTCCTCGGGGCCTCAGCACCCCGGCCCCGCATGAGCCTGGCTTCGGGCTGGCGTCTACCTGCCTTTCCGTGGCACGGGGACACACAAGTGCACCTGCCGTGAACAGTGACCACTGATGCTGTCCTGGGGGGCGGGCCCAGGGCCGCTCAGGGCCAAGGACACCTGGGTGATTCCGGGTGGGGGCCAGCACCTGGTCTTTATCTGTACTTTGGGTTTTGTGGGTTTGTGTGTTGTGGGGCCCCTGCTGATGACCTTCTGTGTCCCCAAGCAGCTGCAGGATGAGGTTCTCCTTGTCTGAGCGTGATGCTCACAGCAGCTGGGACATTGAGGGGACGAGGGGGGGCAAGTGGCTCTCAAATTTAAGGGCTTGTGAAAACCCGGGTGGCTGGCTCCCACCCCGGTTTCTGCCCATGGTGGGGCGCTAGGATTGGCCGTGACAGGCTCCTGGGTGATGCACTTGGAAAACCACCCTCTGTGGTGACCCAGGTGGCACCAGGGACGTGGTTGGGCATCTCGGAAAGAGTCTGGGAACAGAGTAAGGATACATGGGACTGTGCTGCATGGCCCCTCCAGTTTCTCTTAGGGTTTGAGGTTCAGCTCATCTCCCTGAGCACCAGGCCCTCTGCCCTGATGCGGCCTGTGCTCAGAGGGAGGGCAGGCTGTTGACTTCTGACGCACGTTCTCCTGCAGCCTCGTGCTGTGGGCCGTGCTGCAGTGGATGTCCCTGTAGGTGCTCTTGGAAATCGGGGATCACGCCTGCCGGCGTGTAGGGTGGTGCTTCCCCTGTGACTCACGCAGTGATACTTCCACGTGCTCTGTGTTTTGCCAAGATATCAGGAATAAACGGCGTTAATATTGTGTTGTGCACTCGGGGACCATCAGCCACACTTCTAGCGTGAAGCAGAGGGCGGTGTTTGTGGTGGGTCCAGAGGGCGCCCCTCAGGGCTGCGGGCACGTACCAGCACCGGGAAAGAGGAGCTTCCACGTCTGGAGCTGGGGTGCTGGGGGAGCCGTCCCGTTGCCCCCCCTGTGCTGCAGAAGTCTGACTCGCACGCTGGCCCACGCAGCCCCGAGATGGAGGTGGGGCGGGGTCTTGTGGGCAGATGAGACGATGGCGGGAGCGGCGGGCAGCCACAGAAGACATCCTGACTTAGTGACTGGGCATCTGTGGGACAGCGTGTGCCCAGAAGCAGCCCGGCTTCCCGAGCTTCCTGCTGCGGCTCCTGGCGGACCCCCTGCGATATGCTTTGGGCAGAGCAGCTGTGGCCAAGCGCCCCGGCTGGCATCCCGGAGAAGTCCCAGGGCCGGAGTGTTCTCTCTTTGGGGAGAACGAGAGTCCTAGGAACAAGGTCGTGGGTTGATCTGGTGGCGTGTTCGTTCCTTTGTCTTCTCAGCCTGTCTGTAGTGAGGGCCTGCTGTGCGCCTTCCCTGGCCAGGCCCTGGGGGTCCTTCCCGGGGGGGGGGGGACAGCAAGCAAACAAATATGTGAATACGAAACTCGCTGCGTGGTGAGCGACGCTGGGAAGAAAACAAACAAGAGGAAGGGGTGGGGCTGCATGGGCTGGTGCCATTTGAATGGGCAGGAAGGTCCCTCCGGGAGTAGCATGTAGCACAGACCCACAGTAAATGGGGGGGCATCCTCAAGGGAGGGCACAGCAAATGCAAAGGCCCTGAGGTAAGAGCCCTGGCTTCTGGGCTGATGTGGGCGAAGGAGAGGGGGGCGTGGGGTGGGCCGGATGCCGTGGCCCTCTGTGGCCACGGCAGGGTTGAGATGGAGTCAGTGGCCTCTAGCGCACTCCCCCAAGGTCCCGGGGGCTGGGGGCGGGGCGTCGAGCTCGGTGTCAGGAGCCTGGCTTCTCCAGTGGCCTCACGAAGCATACTCGCCCTTTCATTTCAGTCCCACAGGCAGCGCAGCGAGGCCACCAACAACAGCAACCTGGTGTTCCTGTACTGTGCCTTCCTGGACTTCAGGTACGCTTGCGGGGGGCCCGGGGCGGGGACAGGCGGGGAGGGGAGCAGGTGCGGTGGGCGCACGGTGCCCAGGGCCAGGCCCGGCCACACGCCGGTCCGGTTAGGATCCGGCCACCCTTCTGGAGGCAACAGGGTTGCATTGCCCGTAAATGCTGGCAACGACCTGGGACCCGGGCAAGAGCCGGAGGTGCAGGCCAGGTTTTCTCAGAGGCCACATTAGCACCTCGCAGGACTCAGCCCTTAAAGCCCGGGCCGCTTCAAAACACTCACCTGGTCCGCCAAGGCACCACCGGGGCCCTGGCTCTGCTGGGGATCGGTGCCGCGCTGGGGAGGTGGCCGGGAGGGGCTGGGCGAGCGGCTCTTTCCTGGCGGGCGTGTGGGCCTCTCAGGATTTCATGGCCCTGATGGCTGATGGCCACACTGTGGTGTGCTGCCATCAGCCCCGCCTGAAGCTCTGGGAGCCCAGGCACAGACCAGGCGTCCTTCTCAGCATTCCGTGGGCGCCTGGGAATCCACCGTCCCCCGCCCTGCTGGACCGCCATCCCTGCTGATCTCCACGGGCACCCCACTCGCTGTCGGGGGCCTTCTTCTGATGGAGTTCTAATCGTGATGCTCCTCTGGGCGTGGACCCCCACAAATGGCCCCCACGGTCGGAGCAGGGATTGAAACAGACCCCCCTCCCCCGCCTGCCCGGGGCCACGGAGCTGCCGTAGGGGAGCGTGAGAGAAAATCAGGAGTGGACGGGGCTGGGGGCACAGGGCTGGGGGTCAGGGATCCTCTGGGGCTCTGTGGGTCAGAGAGGGCCCTCTGCTTCCCTGCACTCAGTGACCAGGAGACTCAAGGTGCTGGTGTGGCTGTGCACTTGATCCCCATCTCTGCTCCCCGCACAGCAGGAAATGCAGCCCATCCCCCATAGCGCCCAGCAAATCCCGCTTCTTTCTGTCCCCGGAGTGCCTCCCTCTGGTTGTGCCCGTGAGTGCACACGTCATGCCACCTGCAGAACACATCGCCCACACTCTAATTGTAGCGGTTTTGCCTTGGCCAGGCTCAGCCGGCTGCAGCCCGTTATTTGTTTCTTTGCAAATTATGAAAATGTGGAGACACATCCACCTAGAGATAGTCATCCTCATTTGGGGCGCTCCTCGCAGGGAAATATTTTATGGATGGAATAGGGGAGATGGAGTTTGGTAGTAACGAAATGGCCTGTTGGTTCTTAATTTTGAAGACATTTTAGGAACAGAGAAAAGTACAAAGAATATTCCAACAAGGGCAGGTACCCATTGCCCCAAATTTATAATTATTGTCATGTTTATATTTTCAAGAATAAAACAGAAACATCACAGATGCTGTCAAAAGAACATTCCATCCCCCCCCGCCCCGCCCCGTTCTCTGCCTCCAACCCCCAGGGCCACCGCCATCCAGCGTGCAGTGTGAGTGCGCTTCCGTCACCTCCCTGGGTATTCCTGGTGAGCAAGGAGCCTGCATCCAGAGATCGCACACCTCTGGTCGCGCAGCTCTGTGGGTTTGGACAGACGAGCGCAGTTGTGTGCACCCCCCGACCCTGCCAGATCTCCGGGCCCATGCGCCACCGCTCCTCGGACCCCAGCTCTCGTGGCCACTGATGGGTCTTCCGCCCACAGTTCCACGTCTGCAAGAACGCCGCGTGGACAGAGACACCGTGTGTGTCGCGTCGGGCGTCCGTCACTGAGCACGACAACACCCACGTTGTCGCATGTGCTTGCCGCTCCCTGCTACCGCTCACGGCCGAGTGGCGCTCCGCCGCTCCCCTTCGGCCTGGGGGTGCGTCTGGGCGGCCGTGAGTGTGGCTGAGTGTGCGCAGGTTTGCGTCCGGGAGAAAGCCCACTTGCTTGTGATGTTCTTGAGCGTCCTTGCTGGAGCTGCTGACTATTACGTCCGTGTTCACGGAGGAAATTAGTCTGTAGTTTTCTTGTCTTGTAATGTCTTTGGTTTTTGTACCAAGGTAACCGTCCCTTTGTGAAAGCTGCATTTCAGACCGTTTCTACGGAACTCGTCTTGTTTCTTCCATAAGTATTTGTTCGAATGCACCAGCGAGGCCACTTGAGCCTAAGATTTTGTTGTTGGCAGGCTTCTGGCCACCGTTGAATGTCTCCGGTTGACACAGAACTATTCAGCCGTCTACTTCTTTGTGAGTTTGGACAGTTTTGTGGAGAATTTGTCCAAAATGTGTTTAAAGTGCGAGCACGGAGTTGGCGGTGGCCCTCGCGCCCGCACTCCTATTGGAGGGCCTGTGCCGATGTCCCCCTTCCACGTTTGGTGTCTGCGTCCCTCTCTCCCGTCTTGGTCACTCGGACTAGAGGTTTGCCAGCCTTGTTGATCTTTCTCAAAGAAATGCCTTCTGGTTTCGTTGGTTCTTCTCCACCGCGTTTCTCTTCTCAACTGCTTTGATTTAGTCTCTTGCCTTTGTCCCTCGGTTACTCCTGTCTGCTTGCCATGTGCTTCGTTTGCTGAGTGTGGCCTTTGGTCGTTGAGGCCTTGAGGGTTTTCTGATGCAAGCGTTTCGGGCTGTACGTTTGCCTGCGAGCACTGATTTGGCTGTGTCCCACGGTGTCAGCACGTGGCTCCCATTTTCATCAAATTAAACCTATTCTCTATCCTTTTTCGTGACTTCCTCTTCAAGCCACGTGCTGCTTTGAAGTGCGTTGTTTAGTCCGACTGCTTGGGGGTTTTCCAGAGCTCTCTCCGCTCCTGATTTCTAATTGATTTTTGTTGATGAAAAAACATGAATGAAAACATTCTTTTTTTTTTTTTTTTTTTAATTTCAGTCCTTTTAAATTTCTAAGAACTTGTTTTATGACCCAGCATGTGTTCGGTCTTGGAGAATGCTCTATCTTTTCTTTAAAAATGTCTGCTCTTGGCGGGTGTCTTATAAATGTCGGTGAGGTCACGTTGATGGTGCTCATGTGGCTTTCTATGACTTTATGGCTTTTCGGCCCACTTGTCCCATTGGTTAATGAGAGAGGACGGTGACGTCTCCGTGTCGTGAGGGATCTGTCCGTTTCAGGGGTTTTGGTGTATTTTGAAGCTCTGTTGTTAGGTGCTTTTCCAGTTAGGATTGTTCTGTCTTCTTGGAAACTGACCCCTCACGGCTCCTTCTGGTGGGAATGTTGGTTGTTCTGAAGTCCCACGTGGCCTACTTCTGACACAGCTGTTCAGGCTCTTACTCCGTGCTTGGGTGCTGTGTCTTTCTCCCCCTTACATTTCAACCTCTTTATTTATCATCTTTATATTTAAAGTAAGTCTCTTTTAGGTTGCATATGGCGGCATCTTGCTTTTTTATCCCATTGGAGCATTTCTGGTTTTGATCCGTGGGTTTTGACAATTGACATTGAATGTGATTATGGATGTGTTTGGATGGAAACCTGCCGTCTTGGTGCCTGTTTTCAGATTTTCCCACCTCTTCCTTGTCTCCTGTGTTCTCTCTTCTCGCGTCACTTGGATTCGGGATGTTTGTTACAATGTCACTTTATCGCCATGATTGACCTCTAAGCTCCCATGTGATTTTCTGTAGTGGCTGTCCCAGGGCTCCCAGTGTGTGTGTCTCTGGTTCCTCTGTGTCCCCCTCGAGCGACAGGACACCACTCCGTGTGCGGTCTTCGACATCATGGCAGCGTCGCGCCCTGCGCTACCCTGGTCGCTCACTGGACCATGAGGACGCCATAAGCGCACCATGTGTTGCTGGAAGTTTTGCGTCAGACAGTCAGTTGCCACTGCAAATAAGACAACAGTTGCACATTTTCCTTCACTCTCGTCCATTTCCAGCTACTCTGTAGATCAGAGTTTCTGTCCAGCATCATATTCCTTGAGCTGTAGCGCAGGTCCGGCGCCAGTTTCTGTTTGTCTCAGAAAGTGTTCCTTTTTATTTTTTTCAAAGATGTTCTCACTGCGCTGAGAATTATGGGTCACTTTAGACTTCAGGAAGCAGTACAAGGAATATCAGTATATTATTCTTCTAGAAGGTACAAGCAAGTGTCCCCTGGACCCTCTTACCTTTCTGACCCCTCCCTGTGCCCTCATGGTGGCCACAGCGCGGAGACTTTGAGGTGTTTTCTCAATAATTTCTGTGTGAGTTATATTTACATTCGAAGAAAATATGTGGTATTGTTCAGATCCGTGGTTCTTGTCCCATTCCACCATACTTGGTGCTGTGCTCGGCCCACCTCCATCTCAGCTTTTGTGCAGGATTTTATCACGTTTACCCCACATTTTAGTCACGTGTGCGACTGGGCCTCTTCTGCTTGGACGCAGGCTTCTAGGTCACAGGGTCATGCGCATCTTGCTGTTCTTCGGTTTTGCTTGGCCGGGCTCCCATGGCAGATCCTTTGTGCACAGGCTCTCTCCTGTGTGCGGGTCTTCACCCCACGGGACGCGGTGCCACGTTGTGCTCGGCTGCCCTGGCGAACGCACGTGTCATCACACCTTTGTGCTTCCATCTGGGAAGATGTGACTTCCCTGGTTTTTAATTCCCAGTCGCTTTCTGTGTATGGAGAGGTGCATTGTTCATCCCCGCGACTGTGCTCACGTGGCCCAGTGCCCGCTGGGTTCAGGTCGGCCTCTAATGGAAGGAAGTGTGGCCTCTGCACGTTGGGGAGACCGACAGAGGAGCCACATAGAGCCCAGCAGCTAGTGTGGCTGACTGTCCTCAAGGCCACGGGACATCAGATGAAGGGAGGGTGTGTGGGGAAAGGACAGGCCCCACCTTTAGTCCCTTTATTTGACATTATTACTGGGTTTTAGTGCCCCTGGACTGACAGGTTCTAGTCGCCCTGGCTGTGCTCCCTGGTCCCTGCTAGGCACCCCCTCCTCCCTGCCGAGGGCGGACCGAGCATCACAGACACGGCCTCAGAAGCCGCTGTCCCTGCGTCTCGGCCATCAGGCTCAGAGCCCACCCGGGAGACGCCCCCAGTGACCCTTTCCCACCCACCCTCGGCTTCCACGGCAGTCAAGTCTCAAGCAGAGAGCAGTCACACCGCGTCCTCACGGGGACAGTCCCACCTCAGGGGTGGCAATGAGTGCTGCCAGTTTGTGCTCCCCCACGGGGCACCGGGGCCCCTCCTGGACGGCCACGTTCCTCATCAGCTGTGTCCACAGAGAGAAACCACCACCTCTGAATTTGTTCACCTTTGTAAGGGCCCTGCCTTCGGCTGAAGCAGACGTCTGTCTTTGCCGATAACTCAAAGGGGCCATTTCTGGAAAGAACCATGGAAATTCTTCTTGGGAATTTGAGAATACAGAGAGAGACCCCGAAGAAAATGATGATTGCTGATATTCTTACCGTAAGAAGAAACCACAGTTAGCACTTGAGCATGTTTGCTTCCAGCCGTTTTGGTCTGGGTTGAGACTTTAAGAAGTGACACAAGTCCTAAATCAGTTCTGTAAAAAAGTAAATGTTGTAAAAAAGCAAAGATCCCTTTGACTGTTCGGTCCCACCCCCTCTCGCTGGAGGTGGCCAGTCGGGGTGTCCTCAGTACGTGCGTGTCACTTACGGCCACGTCCATGGAGCACGTGAGATCTTGCTCTGCTTCACACGTGCGCACCGAGCGTGATGTGCGAGCGCTCGGGTTTCGCCCATGAGGATACACACCTGCGACTGCCGTACCACATCTTACCCCGTCCGAGTGCCGCACGGTGGGCGCTGGGCTGCTTTCATGTTCTGTGGCGTGTGCCCTGGGCGCACAGCTCAGAGTTCTTGGCAAGTGGGGCTGGCGGGTCGTAGGACGAGCACGTCTCATTTTCAGGGGCTGTGGGTCCAGGGGGCCCCCGAGTGCATGGGCCAGGGCGGGTACACCGCGGACCTCCCCCGGTCTCCGTGCGGCCCTGCCGGCACCAGCACGTCTGCTCTCTCAGCCCGCTGCTCCTCTCTCCTGTGTCCCCAGCTCCGGAGAAGGGGTCTGGTCCAACCAGGGCTGTGTGCTCGCCGAGGGGAACCTCAGCTACTCCGTCTGCCGCTGCTCTCACCTCACCAACTTCGCCATCCTGATGCAAGTGGTGCCAATGGAGGTAAGAGCCCGGCGCCGGGGTCCCCGAGCCCCGACAGCGGGCCCTCTGACCTCAGGCTGCAGGGGGGCACACAGGCGGCCCCCACTCACCGGGGAGACCCTGCGATTGGGGACCTTTGTGAAGCTCTCCATTTTTTAGCAAGAAAGCCCAAACCAAACCAAAACAAAAACCTTTGCCTCAGGTTCCCTGAGGCAGCACCGTGCAAGCCCTGGGTCCTTTCCGAGGGTCCGCATGCGGAAGGCAGGTGTGCCAGCGTCCTCTGCCTTCAGTCCCGGGCCGTGGAGCCTCTGAGTGGTGCGAGAGTCGGGGGAGAGTCCGGGGCAGCAGGGGGACGTCTGTCCTGCTCTCTAGATGGGGCCACGACCTTCCCTGGAGCCTGGGGTTAAGGGTGGAGGAGGGCCCCTGGTTGGGTTTCTCTGCGTCGGAGTACCACCATTTAATCTGTCAGGCTGCGTGGTCGGCCCTAAGAGCTAGACGTTCATTTCATTGGTTTAAGGCAAGCATGGCTCGGAAGAGAAAAAAAAAGTACTCTTTAAAAATGCAGATGCCCCAGAGTGGGATCTTCTCAACTATTATTAGTCCCTGACCTCTGCGTGTGAATGACTTGATTGGCTTCTAGACTCCAGTGGAACTTGAATTTCTGTGCAGAGGGCAGGAGGTTGGGGAGGAGACAGGGGTTGGTCCAGGGATCTCCCAAGGCCCCTGGAAAGCCAGGCCCCTGTAGAGACATTTTGTTTCATCCCAAACTGTGTTTTAGAAATTGAAAAATCTTATTTATAACTCTGAGTTTTTGGGTCCTCTTGAAGAGTCCGTGGGTTTGGTGATGCTGGGCTGCACAGAACAGGGAGTCAGAGGCTCCCCCCTTCCGCAGAGCTGTGTCCCCCCCCACGGGGGCAGGTGCCCTGAGCTCCCACGCGGTCACGACCCCTCTGCTGGCCAGACCTGCTCCACCATGTCCCTCCCTTGGCACGTCTACTCCATGGGGCCCGTCTCTTTCCGCACAGACCCCCTGCCCTGGGTTCCGTGGTCCAGGGCACCGCAGCACCTGCCGCGTGTAGGACTGTGGAGTCTTGTCTGGTGTGGCATGACTCCTGGTGGCCCCAGGGTCATCACCTAAGCGTCGATTTCTCATCCACTGCCATTCAACAAGTACTTATCGGCACCTACCCCAGAGGTTCAGCTGTAAATAAGAAAAGCAATGACGTTTTGCTTTTGAGGAGTTTATATTCCAGTGGGAAAGACAGGTAACAGATTAGCAAACAAATGGGTGGTGTGGTCAGGGGAGCAGCAGAGGAGAATGTTCCAGGCCAAGGAACAGCAGGTGCAGATGCCGGAGGCAGGACGGGGCTTGCGGTGTCCCGGGCGGAGGCCGCGGGCGCGGAAGGCTCCGGGTGGAGGTGGCGAGCAGAGGAGGCTCCTTCATCTGCAGCCCGTGCCGTGGGTCTTGCGTCTGGCCTGTGAATTGCTTATGTAGACTCCAGAGGGGAGTTCCAGGCTAGCCCAGGAGGATGGGGAGCGGCATCGCCTGCCCCTTGTGCTCCCCACGCAGACACACCAGCACTGTGCACAGGTTGGAGCTGGGCTGGTCACCTTTGCTCTGCTGGTGATGAAGCTCCGGGGGATGGGGCTGTGCCGACGTCCCAGGGCCCGTCACTCGGAGTCGCCAAGGGGAGTCCTGGCCACACGTGGAACGGAACTGGGCACCTACAGGTCAGGAGTCTCTCAAGCGAGAGCATTCAGAGCTTTGGACGCGTGGTGCTGTGTCGGGCTTGAGGGGCACGAGCCATCGGCTTGCTTGGTGGCCCGCGGGGTACATCTGTGTCCAGGCAGCCGTGACCCCCAGCTGGTCCCAGCGGGAGGGACGTGTGGGCAGCAGCCGCCCCTCAGGTGATGGGCACCCCTTCCTGTCTGGTTCCCGCCCCCGGGCCCTCTGTCACCCCCTTTCTCTCCTGTCCCCCTACTCTTCTGCCCGGTGCTGCCCGAGTCTGGCTTTGCACCGTTAGCTGCAGGGAGGTCAGGGTGGTGGGCCAGTGCCAGCGGTGTGGGGACAGTGAGGTGGGATGGAGTAGACGGTCCCAGAGGGCCCCGAAGTTACCTGGGCTGCATGGGGCGCCCTCCGAAATCCCACCCGTTCCAGGTCTCTCCCCGTCCCCTCTTGTCCCTGTTCTGCACAGACATCTGTCACCAGGGGTCAGGCTGGGGGAGTTGGGGACACCACCGCCGTGCGGCTCATGCCTCTGTCTCTGCCTGTCGTGTCTCTGCCTGTCGTGCCACGTGCCTCCGTGTGTCCCTCTGGGCGCCACGTGGGAGTCAGCGACCCGCCTTAGCTGTTCCAGTGGGAAAGGCTGTGACCCGCAGGACGTATGTGCCAGTAGGGTGGGGACAGGCCGAGGGTGCGGTGGCCGAGACAGCGAGGCCCAGAGAGGGGGACGGGCTGGGGTCAGTCATTCATCCAGCAACGAAGCATTGGATTCGAGGTGACGACCCCAGGCCTCTAAGGCACCGCTCTGGGCCTTGGGAGCAAAGCAGCTGACACAGTGCGTGGGACCCCAAGTGAGGAGCAGGCGCTCCGCACTTGAGAGCGCGCTCTGCCCTGTGGCGGCGGGGGTGCGTGGAAGCCACGGGGGCGGGGCAAGGAAGGGCGCGGCCCCCAGGGCCTTCCCGAGTAGGCGGTGCCGGTGAGCGACCTCAGGGAGGAGGGCGCAGCCTCACGGGCCTGGGAGGAAGGAGCAGGGGCACACAGCGGCAAGGGCCCGGGGGGCTCTCGGGAGAGGTGCTGGGGCTCAAAGCCGGAGCTTCAGACCCAAACGTTGGGGGCAGAGAGGCTGTCATGGATGTGGGGGAGCAGACCGCCTATGAGCGCCGGTGCGGGCAGGACCAGCATCCTCCTGTCGCTGGTGAGCGCAGGGGGACTTGCCCAAGGTCACCTGGGGACGGAGCCCAGCTTCGGCTCTGCTCTCCAGATCCTAAAGCTGGGGCTGGTGCCGAGCCTCCAGATGGTCCTCTGGGTCCTTTGCACACAGAGAACGAGGTCCACGCTGTGGGCTCTGCAACGTGGAAGGGGCTGCTGGGTGGTGGATGTGGGCAGGAAGTTGGGTTTGGGATGTTGGTGGGACAGGGAGGAAGGGAGGCAGCTCAGCCCAGGAAGCTAAAAAAAACCAGTCACAAAGCATTTATGATGCAAATCTGTCAGCGTTCCATGTAGGTGACACCAGATTTGGGCAGTCTGTGGGTGTCTTCGTGGAAGCAAATCATATCTACTCATTGACAGGAAAGGTTGATTTGAAAATGATTCAAAATTACCATGCTAAAAATGAACGTTCTCAGGAATATTTAAACAAAGACGGCAGTTATCACAAGTAGATGCCGAATCTGAGGCTCAGTTCATTTAGTGAGAACAGCCAGAATGGCTTCCCCCATCCTCCCCAGTGCTCTGGGAGGGGCTGTCCTGGTCCAGGGTCTCTCCTCGGAGCTCACAGCTGCACTCCCCTTCCCTCCGCGGGTCTGCCCTGGCCCGCACCCCAGCGGGGCCGCTGTGGAACCCCTCTGCGTGGAGCCTGGGGTGGCTGGGCTGGGATGTGGAGGGATGTCCCAGGCCTCGCTCTGCTCGCTCTTCTCTGTGGGAGGGAGTGTGATATGGGCCCCCCCGCCAGTCGGCAGCAGTGAGGGGCTCAGCCAACCACAACCCCAGGGTGGGGGACACCACGCTTTACACTCCTGCTACAGAGAGTGGGAAATAGGCCTGGACCTCCTCCCACCGAGTGCTGACCCCACAGGGTCCCCCGGCGGCTGGTTCGTGGGGCCCCCTTGACCCAGAGCACCGGTCACCCCAGCTGTGGCCAGCCGGCTCTCGTGGTCATTACTCCATCTGACCCTAATTTCTTCTTCTGTTAGGAACCGTTTCCGTTAACGTGGTAGCTGATACGCGTAGGTTTTAAGTGGGAGGTGGTGGGAAGGGTAGTGAGTGGAAGGCAGTGTCTCCCACCATCTTCTGCTCTCCTGCCGCCGTCCCCTGCGATGACACCTGTTCCAGCGTCTCCCCTCCTCCCGGAAATGTTCCCCTCTCCACACGGGGTGGTGCCACGCTGTAAGCAGGGCTAGGGGCCCCCCTCCCGTGTGCAGTGTGTCCCCTTGCACATCCACGCCCCTGCCTCGTCCTGGCCACACCTGCTGCCCCCTCGAGACTGGGAGCCTTGGCCCTCAGGGGGCTTGGCTGGTCACCTGCTGCTGGGCACTACGCTGGCTCCCGTCCGCGGCTAGTTCCGGCAGGGGACCTGGGGGCACTTACACTGCTCTCTGGGGACCCTGTTCCAAGGTACACCTCCAGCAGTGGACAGGGACGAGTAACTCTGTTGTCAGCGTAAATCACAAAAACACGGCTCCACCACTGGGGGCTTCTAACCCCCGGGGTAAGTACGTTTCAGAGCCCGTGCACTGATGCCCGTGGATCTGGGGCCCCATCATGACCAGGTGTGCCAGCCGGACACCTCTCCGAAACTCACTTTCTGCACCTTTAAAATTTGTGAACCCCGGGCCCCTGGGTGGCTCAGTGGGTTAAGCGTCTGCCTTCGGCTCAGGTCATGATCCCAGGGTCCTGGGATCGAGCCCCGCGTCGGGCTCCCTGCTCAGCAGGGAGTCTGCTTCTCCCCTGCCTGCCAGTCCCCCTGCTTGTGCTTGCGCGCTCTCTCTGTAGCTCTCTGTGTCAAATAAATAAAATCTTTAAAAAATTTTTTTAAAAAATTCGTGAACCCAAATTGAGTAAGAATCCTAAGAAATTAGTTTTCTCCTATTGGATAAAATTATCTTTAGGTTAATTTTGGAACAGTATGTTCTGAGAGTAGTCAAGAAAATTAAGGAAGATAGTAGGAGAGACTTTGCACGGCATAGAGCAGATCCCCGCGAAGCTCCCGTGGCCAAAACAACGTGGTGTCCACGTAAATCCAGCAAGGCAGACCGTGACTTTTCAGGACACCCATGAGGATCTGCATCATAGAATTCAAAGAATCGGAAAGCCAGATAATGTGTAAGAGTGTAAAGTAAAATGCTATTACAACCCGATTTGTCATGGACGCCATAGAACAACGAAGTGTTAACGAGCCTAATGCTGTGGGCGCGTGGGCTCCGATACCTCCACGCTGAGGAGGACAGCGCGCCTCTGGCCTCCATGTTAATGGAATGATTCCGTTAAGAGCTAACGAGCTGTCGTTAGAGTGGATTGTAACGGCGCCCGCTGACCTGGAGGGGTCTCCAGGGCCCTGCCACGTGGAAAGGGCAGGTTGCAGAGTAAAGTACAAACATCCCAGCTTTTCCTTTTTTAAGGTTTTATTTATTCATTTTAGAGAGAGAGCGCGCATACGCAGGGATGGGCAGAGGGAGAAAGAATCTCAAGCAGGCTCTGTGCTGAGTGCAGAGCCTCATGCGGGGTCGACCTCACGACCCTGAGATCACGACCTGAGCTGAAATCAAGAGTCGGACGCTTAACCAGCTGAGCCCCCCAGGCGCCCCAAACATCTCATCTTTATGAAACCCTGTGAGGCCCCCTACATGAGGTCATGTCGCGGTGTGTGATCCAGAGACAGGTACCAAGGTGCCGTCCGGGCTGTTGGCAGGTCGGGAGACACTGGACTGAAGCTGGCCAGCTGTGTCCCCGTGCATGCATCCGCGTGGTGGAATTAGGTAACGAGATGGAATAATAAAAGGAGCAGCTCGAAGAGGCGGTTTGTAAGCTCTGCTCTCAGGGGTGCGGGCTTTGGGAGTGCATCTGGTTCCCTGCTTCTCCACGCCCAGCAGCCTGGAGCGGGCGCTGGGCAGAGGCCGCATGAGGCTGTGCAGCGTGAACCGTGCATGGGTGAGTATGTCCGTTCTGCAGGAGAGGAGCTCAGGGAGACCAGGGAGCCCTCTCTCTGGACGCCAGGACGCCAAGTGCGCCCACGCGAGGGTTGAGGCTGGCTCACGCCGGCCTGTTCTCGAGGGGCCAGGGCAAGGCAGGCACTGGAATTGCCATCTCTCAGGACTGGCCGGCAGGGGCACTGGGGACCGAGGAACGGGGTCCGCAGTGCTGGATGCTGCGGTGGGCTGGCCCAGCCAGACCCAGGAAGGGGTGGGGCTCGGACTACCCTGGCCCCTTCAGGAGCCACCACGGCCCCGTGGCCGACTTAGAGATGGGATTCCTGGGAAGGGACATTGGAACCAACAGACTAGGAGGGGTGAGGGGCTGACGTGATGGAAGCCGTAGAGACGAGTCAGTCCCACCTGCTTCCGGGACCCCCACCCAAGGTTCACATTCCAGGGGGACAGTCTGGTTGTCTGTACCATGGTGGGCACAGCCCCTGAGCTGGCGGAACTGGAGACCCCCTCAGTGCGCTGCCTCCACATGCAGCCACTCCGCTGCTTGCCTCCTGCAGGCCCCCTCGCCCCTGCTTGCCTCCTCCAGC
>NW_022589794.1:1832465-1842466 GCF_004348235.1 Phoca vitulina
CCCCTGCTTGCCTCCTGCAGGCCCCCTCGCCCCTGCTTGCCTCCTCCGGCGGGTCCCCTGGGAGCGGCCCAGGAGGAGCATCTGTGCTGGGCAGGGAGCAGTGGGAGGACTGTGCCAGGACAGAGCACCTGGGAAAGCCAGTCTCCAGGAAGCCCCTGACTTTCGCCGGTGCAGACTCGGGAGGAGGGGGTCACGGCGAAAGAGCAGCTCAGTAAGAGCCACAGACCCCAGTCTGGAGACTGGCCAGTCCACATGATTCCTTTAGCCCGTCTGTCAATATTTCAAAAGTCAGAGAAATTATCTAAAATTTTGGATTTTGGTTTTCTTAAAAAAAAAAAGTCTGACCCCTGGAGCTTCCTGCCCAAGCAGCTGCTGCCCCCAGCAGGCCGGGGCGGGGGCTGCACTTCCCCGCGTCACCTCCTCTGCCCTCCGCCGGCCTCCGCCTTCTCATGGGGGCACCACTGTTCCGCTCCTTGGAAGACAGCAGAGCCTTTCTTGCTCTTTCCTAGGGTGGGAAAATGACATACCCACGACGCGGGGCTTTGGAAAACACGGAAGATAGAAGTATTTCCTTCTGGAACAAGAGTTCCACTTGGATATGATGTGTGCAGGCTCCCAGCTGGCCTCATGAATTTATGTAAAATGCCTCCCCGGAGGCCTCGGAGTCTGTGGTCTGTGACTCAGAGGAGCCCATGTTCCGAAGCAAACTGCAGGCTTTTCTGGGCATTTCTAAATCTAGCCCCAGGGTGGGGAAGGAAGGGCACCGCGGGGGCACACCTCCTGAGGCCAGAGCAGCGGGGCGAGTGTGCACGCCTGTGTGTGCACGCCTGTGTGGGGGGGGTCTCGCCTCCGCAGCTCCCCGATCCCTCAGGGCCCCCTCGTGCACCCCGGGCCCGCGGCTACAGGGCCCGCGCTCAGCAGCCACCCGCCAGGTGCCTCTGCCTGAAGCCACTGAGCCGGCTCTGGCCGCCGGGGAGGGCGCGGGTGGCGGCAGCGCGAGCACCTAATTGCAGGGCGTGGCTGGGGCTGCTGGGGTGCCCCCTCAGAGCTGTGTCTCCCTCGTACCTGTCACTCCAGCAACTTCTGAGCAGCACCTACTGCGTGTGGCCCGACCCAGTCGCTGGGGTGCACTCAGCAGTGGCCCCACCCTGCCCCCCGGTCAGCAGACGCTCAGGGTCCCTGTCCTGAGACACTGCGTGGCCTTCCGCAAGTGCCTGCCCTGAGCCTCGGCTTCCCCACCTGTGACTTCCCCTGAGTACTGGGCTCTGAGCACCCGCCCCAAGAACTGAGCTTCGAGCACCCAGCCTAGCTGAGGTGACAGTGTCTTCCAAACCAGCGTGAGGGAGCCCAGGGTGACCCGGTGGCCCGAGGAGCTTGGTGACGTCCCAGAAGAGCAGGACAGGGCTGGGGTGCAGCAGGCCTGAGTCAGGACTGAGCCTCTCCGCGCTGTCCAGCCCTTTGCATTCACTCTTTTGAGGGATGGTGGCGTCCTGGGCCCCTGGGGGACCTGTCTCCTTGTTGATGGTGCTCCCGCCCTCTCCCCCCCCCGCCCCCTCCCCCCCCCCCCCCCCCCCCCCCCCCCCCCCCGCCTGTCCCTCCCAGGCTCCCAGGGCCCTTCCCCCTGGTGGCCTTCCTGCGTCTCTGGGGCGCTGGGCCCCTGGCGGCAGCCCCGTCTCTCCCCTCAGGACCCAGTCACGCAGGGAGACCCCTGTGCTCACCCGGGATGTGTGGAAACAGGCCTCGGAGGTGGGATGGGAACATGAGGGAGAAACCCCCCACTCGGGAGGCAGCTGCTGGCTGGGTGCTGTTGGGCGCTCAGCTTTTCCACCGGGCGGCCGGGCCCTGCGGTCCTGGAGACGCAGTCGGTGCCCCGGTGCCCTGCTGGAGCCGGGTCCCCTCCTCCCACCAGCCCCAGCTTCCTCAGGGAGAGCAGCCATTGCCTCATGCACTGCAGGCTCTCCTGCAGGGGTCCGGCCAGCTGGGGCTCTGGCAGGAGACTGCGGAGAGGGCATGTGCTGGGCTGCCCTGCAGAGGGACGCTGACCGCTGACCTGACTGTGGCCTCAGGAGCCTCTGCTGCCCAGGCTGGGGTGGGGACACGCGGCGCTGGTGGGGGGAGCAGGCGTGTCTCCATCCGGGAGGGTCGGGAGGGTCGGATGTGAGGGACAGGAGGCCAGGAGCTGGCACGGGGTCGGGGCGGGCGCCTCTGGGCTGCCAGGCTGAGCGGGAGACGGAGGCTGTGATGCGGGAGGCTCGTGCGCTCACGCTGTGTTGTCGGAAGCATCGTGACTCTGCACCGTGGTGGGTGGAGCCGAGGGGGAGAGGCGGGGCCCTGTGAGAAGCTGCCCAGCCCGCAGGGGAGCCAGGGGCCCTGCAGGAGCCAGAGGGCTCTTCCCAGGCCTGTGCCGGCCCGTGTCCTGCAGGTGACACACACGTGTGGGGGAGCAGAGGGGGAGCCCCAGGCCGGCCCCTCGCCCGGCTCCCCTCGCCCTGCGCATGCGGCCCCTGTTCCTGCCACAGCGGGTAGCGCAGGGGAGAGACCGTCTGCACCTTCCAAACCCGGTCACTGCGTCTTCCAGGTGGTCCCGCCTCAGCGCGCAGACCTGCACCGGGGCCGCTGATGGCTCCCCCCTCCGCTGGCAGGCGGTCAGGAAACGTCTGTGTGTGTGAGCACGTCTCCACGGCGGGGTTGCCGGTCAGACAGCGTGCAGTTTTAAACGTGCACAAAGGCTCACAGCTACGTGTGGGGCCTGCGCCAGCCCACCTCCTGCGGCGGGTGGAGGCTGCGGGTCAGGCCCACGTCTCCCCACCGTACATGCCTCCCCCAGCAGCACATACATGCTTTGCAGCAGGGTTGAAGTAGCCCCTGCCGCCGCCTCCCACCCCCTGCCCCACGTGTAAAGCCGGGGATCACACACCTTCCAGCTCCCAGCCCCGGCACCGGCCTCAGGGACCTGGCCGTGGGCTCCCTGCCTCCCATGGCGTGGCTGCCCAGGGCGGGCGCAGCAGGGACCTGATCCTCCAGGCCCCAGTTGTGTTGGGGCTGGGCCTTTGCTCTCAGGCCCACCCCGTCCCCCTGCTGGGGTCTGCACCCCAGAGGCTGACCTCTGCTGGCCCGGGTCCGGTCAGCTGGGGCTCTGGCAGGAGACTGGGGAGAGGGCATGAGGCCTGGTGCCCCCTTCCCTCACTGTGCCGCAGACAGCTTTCCCGGCAGTGGCCACGTCTCCTCCGGCCCCTGGTCCAGCTTTTCCCAGTGACCATGGGCCGCGGGCTAGGCCCTCCGCCAGGGGAGGGGCTCCTGTCCTGATCCCCGCCTGGCTTGCTCCTTCAGCTCCGTGGCACCTCCCCTCCCCTGCGTTAACACTTCTCTGCATGAAATGTCCCGCTCTCTGCAGGGCTGCAGTGCTGTCTGTACGGAACCAGCTGAGAGCCCGGGGGTGGGTGCCCTGGGGAACAGGCGGTGACCGGCCCAGTGCTCCGCCCCCAGCTCACCCCTTTAATGAGGTCGCTGGTCTGACCTCGGCAAGTCACGGGTGTCTTAAAGACACCGGAGCCACGTCTCTGTGCAGGGCGTGGGGATGTGGGTGGGAGAGCCCACCCGATGCAGGCCCATGGGCGTCGGTTCTGACCCCAGCAGTGCCCCTCCGCCGGCCAGGGAGCTCGTTTCTGCCTGTCCTCGGGGCTGTGGACTCGATCCCTTCCCTGGAACGGGACACGCGCCTACAGCCCGGACCCCGTGCAGCGGGCTGCTGGCTGTGTGTTCCCGCAGAGCTACGCCTGGTGGAGCCCAGGGACCGTCCCCGAACCCTGCAGGCCCACGGAGCCACGTGCTCCTGCTGTCCATGGGCTGAACGAAGGTGTATGGCTCAGCCGGGGTCAGAGAGCTGGTTCGGGGGGTGCTGGCTCATGAGAGCCTGGATTCTGGCAGCCGGGAGACCGGACGTCGGGGAAGAGCCACGTGGGTGGGGAAGAGCCACGTGGGTCAGGAGCAGCGAAGGGCTGAGTGTGTGCGCAGCTGGGGGCGCCCCGCTTGTCCTGCACTCTGCTCAGCCTTAGGCTCCCTTGACAACTGGCCTCCCAGCCAGTCCGGCTGACGAGAGACGGGCATTGGTGTGATGCCGCTCTGCTGTCCGCCAGGCGCTCCTGCCCTTGGCTGAGTCCCCTCCGTGTCCCCTGCTCCAGCGGCAGTCTCCCGGCCCCGCTCTGCTCCCGTCCCCTCCTCCCCGGACCTTCCTGCCCCACAGGGGTGGAGGCTGTGTCCGTTCCTCGGGGTGCCTCATGGCTTTGGTTTCCAGGGACTCCCACACCTAGTGACCCGAGTCCCACGTCGAAGCCCGTCCACTGAGTCACTGGGAGGGTCCTGCTTTCCTGTCTGGACCCCCTGACAGGGTGACCAGGTGGTGAAGCAGAGATGCAGGGCCGAGGGAAGGAGTGTGGCTCTTATCTGGGGCGGGGCCATGGAGGCAGTGAGCTGGGGTGATGACCTGGCCATGGAGACTGGGCTGAGGGTGGCCCTGATGCGCTGGGGGGCAGGGAGGGGCCGGGGGGGCCGCAGGTGGGCACTCTGGGAATTGAGGAGAAGGAGAGGGTACGAGGTCTGGGCTAGCAGAGGAACCAACAGCACTCTGGGGTGCATGGGCTCCAAGGACGGAGGAGGGACCCAGAGGACCCTCAGATCGGAGGCCTTTGAGAGCTGCCACCCGCATCCCTGTCCTCTGCACTGTGGTCCCTGTTTGTTTCCGTCTCGGCCTGTCCAAGCAGGAGCTGGCGACCTTGTTTACTCACCCGTGCATTCTCTTGCTTCCCCCCTGCAGTGTGAGCGTTGTGCTTGGTACACAGTGGTGCTCAATGCATGCTTGTTGCAGATGGGAGCACGGGCCGGGGCCCAGTGCCGCTCCTGGCTGTGCGGTCTCCCCTTCTGCAGATGAGAACGGCGGTGCCCGCCCACAGGGCTGCGGTAGGACTCACTGCCTGCGTGCAGCAGGCGCCCAGTAAGGGCTGTGACGTTCTTCTGTCTCAACTATCCAGTCTTCCGGTCGGTTGGTGGCGGGCCTGGGTAGCTGTGGGTCCCAGGCTCGGGCTGGACTCCCGTTTATCAGAAGCTCCAGGCGGAGCGGGTGAGCAGAATGGAGGCGGGGATGTCGTGCGCGGCTGGCAGGCTGCAGGGCTCATGCGGGGAAGCTTCTGCCCGGCGCCAGGAGCCTGCCCATCTTCGCCCCTGGGGCCTCCCCCACGTCTGTGAGCGGCAGAGGCAACGTCCTGCTGTCTCTACAAGACAGGCGTGCACGTGCATGTGGATTAGGTACGTCTTCCGTGGAGGACAGTGAGGGAGCCAGGGGAGGAGGCGAGAGCTCCCCCCGCCCCCGGCATTCAGCACACACTGCTGGCGCGAGGGTTCCCAGAGTCGTGGTCGTGAAGCAGTAAGAGTTCCGTCAGAGTGAGCTCTCCATCTCCCGGGAGAAAGATCTAGGTGGCGACGGCGCGCTGTGGAGATTCACAGACCGGGGAGAGGGCGTCCCAGAGGCCAAGGGGTGAAGGTGTCATGGAGCCAGGCACATGCTCGTATTTCCATGGCTATTAAATTCATTTCCACTTGGTGGGGGCTGCCGAGGTGGACCTCAGTTACTGTGAAGAGCTGAGGGTCCGTGATGTGCATAAACCCTTGAATCTGATGCTCCCTCCTTCTCCAGGCAGAGGCCATTGTGATGGTGACGAGACGTTCCAATTATCTATGATAGCAAAGAAAGAGGACATTCTTGGTTTAATATTAGTGTTTCGTGTGTGGTTTTATTCCCCAAAACATCTTCTCTGTAAGAGCACTTCGAGAACCGTCTCTGGAGGCGGGCACCGCGTCTCCTCTCCTCTCCCAGAGGATGCGAGAAGTGCCGAGGTAAACATCGCTGGCTGTGTGGGTTTTACCTGCAGGATTTCTCACAAGACTTGCACTGCTCGTGTTCCCCTGAAGTCGTTAGAGGGACAGAGAATGCGGCTCTCCCTCACCGTTTCTAACACCGGAGACACCAGTCCAGGGAGCCCTGCTCACAACACGTTGCAGGAGCCAGAGTCTCAGGCCACACGGCGTGGGTGGCGTGAGGAGGTGGCGCCAGGACCACATTCGTGTCCACCTTCCCGGGCTGTCTGATGAATCCGAGTGCTGCCGGCCAGCCCATCTGCACAGGGGGAAGCTGGGGGCCCAGGTCCTGGGATGTGGCCGAGAATGTTGCTGTAGGAACACAGGGCCCCCGTGCATTCCTCCTGTTTAGGGAAGTCGTGGGCAAACAGGAGGTGACGAATGGGGGCTCGCCCCTCCTGCATTTAGGGCTGCCGGCTCCAGGCTGCTCCTTCCCCGCCTCCATTCGGTCAAGGCTCTGAAGTGTTTTGTAGCCCCTGGGGAGTGAGTTGACCAGCGGTGACTCACAGATCTGGAAGAAGTAAAGCCCATTAAGTTGTCCATCCTCGGGCGCAGTCCCGCTGGCTCCCAGATTGCCCTGCGCGATCCACTTACCGTCCCCAGTCTGTGGAGTTGGGGCCTCCCGACGCTCTCAGACATCCTGAGCTGCCTCCTTTTGTTCCGGATTACGTCCTGATGAGTGGGCCAGGGGGCGGCCTAGCCGAGGCGAAGGCCCCAGGGTGTCGAGGCCGAGGTTGGAGGGACCTTGATGTCTGGTGTCTGGGGGGGGGGGGGGCGATGCGGACATCGGCGATGGGCAGGGGCTCTGAGGCACACACCGCCGGAAGCCTCAGCAGGAAGCACAGCAGCGACCTCTGCAGGGCCGGGCGTGGGGAAGCGGGTCTCCTAGGCACGTGGCTCACAGAGCACGGAGTGTCAAGGAGCCCAGGGTCAAGTGAGTGTGATCTGAGGCTCCAGCTCCCGGAGCTGAATGAGCCACCACTTGGGATGGTGTTGCTAGGTGAGCTGTGGCTTGTGTCACCGTCCTTCGTGGCTTTGCATCTGATTCGTTTACCAGGTTCCTTTCTGAGCTAGTGGATGTCAGGGATGAGAGCCGACTCTACATGAGCTCTCAGACGGCTCGGCTCGTGTCCCTGGCTCGGCTCTACACACTTGAGACCTGTACATCCAGGGAATCCTCAGGGAGGAGTCGGCCCCTCTCCCAGGTCTTCAACTGCCCTCCTATGGCTCCTGGGTCCGGGTCTAAATCCACCCCGGATGCTGCAGGCTAGACTAGGAGGCACGGCTGGGCGGCAGGAGTGGGGACGGGGTGGGAGGGCAGGAGTTGGGCATCAGCAGGATGGAAGCCGGAGGGGTGGAGGAATCTGAGCGTGGTCCTTCGAGTGGAGCGTTCCAGTGTAAATCCAAGGGCTGACCCAAGGGACCGGACCTCGTCAGTGGTGGTAACAGGGCATCTGGGGGGAGAGGCAGGACCTGCTGATCCCCACCACGTGCACGCCGGGACAGCGGCTCCCTGGGAGTCAGCTGTGCGCCAGCCCTGGGGCCCTCTCCAGCGGGAGCCCGGTCACCTCTGGCCTCCGGGATCTGGACCCGTGCAGACGCGTCTGCTCTGCTTCCCACACAGCTCACACGTGAACACCAGATGGCGCTCTCGTCCATCACGTACATCGGCTGCTCCGTGTCCCTGGTCTGCCTAGTGCTCACGCTGGTCACCTTCGCCATGCTGTCGTGAGTCATCCTCTGCTCTCTCCCGTGTCTGTGTCCGGGGAGGTCTGGTGCTCTCCGGGAAATGTCAGTGCAAGCCTGCCCCACTTCGGTTTCCGGCCCAGTATGTGTCCTTGGAGGGTCGCGAAGGCCTGGCCTCCTTGAGAACCTGCACGTGGTGCATTCCAGGGGGACAGCTGCTCCAAAGTCACCTTTCATCTTGAGATCTGTGGTGCAGGGAGGGGTTGGGGTGCTAGAGAAGAGAGAGGAGGGAGGCAGGAGGGCACCCTGCTTTAGTCAAGCTGGAAAGTTCTGGAAGGGTCACCAACCCACAGGTTTTCTGGCCCTTGGGCGGGCGAGAGCCAGAACGGAGGACCCCCTACCCGAAGATGACAAAGTCACAGCCCTGTAGGGGGGTTCCCTGGTGTCAGCTGGAGAGGCAGGAAGGCTCTTTCCCAGAGGCCTCCTGCCCCTCCCACTGAAGCCACATGTAGTCAGAGCTCAAGGGAGCCTGTGCATCCCCAGGGGAGGGTGGCAGCTGAGTCCCTCCATGGCCCTTTCTGAACTGGGATGGAAAACTGAAGTCTGTGTGGACAGATGACTGTAAGGACACACTGGCCACTGCTCAGGGCTGTTGGCCTCACACCGGACGGGATGCTTGGGAGCTTGTCTCCCCTCCCCGTCCTGTGCAGGGGAGGTGAGGCTCTGGGGGTTCCTGCTGGAGCCCAGCACCCCTCCTCACCTGCTCTGGTTCCCTGAGGACACCCGGCACCTGGCCTGGCTGTGACTGTGGGCTCCCGGGGTCGGGGGCTGCAGCACGATCTGCAGGGAGAGGCCCTCAGCTCCCCCAAAACTCCAGGGACTGTGGGGGGCAGGGGTGGCGGCAGCCGAGCCTGGCAGGAGGAGCCCGCACCAGCGTTGAGCTGAGACATTCATTCTTTGGCTCCCCCGTCCCCCAGCTTTGCTCAGGAAGCCCGCCACAGCCAGGCGGACTGCTCTGAGGACAGGACCCAGAGGGGGCAGGTGGGGGGGGGCGGCTGGAGCAAGTGCCCAGAAGCAGAGCACACACTTCGCCAGTGGAAGTCCTCTCCCAGGGAGGCACGGCTGGTGTGAAGGCCGCAGCCTGGAGAGGACTGGGGTGCTTGTGAGCCGGAGCAGGAACAGGCTGAGTGCAAGCAGGGCCCGGAAGAGGGAAGCAGCGGGCACGCTGTATGGGAGCTGGTGCCTTTCCAAGAGCAGTAGGGAGCCATTGAGGAGTCAGAGACGGCATCTGGCGGGCCTTTACAGAGCCCAGGAGTGGTAGGGAGCAGCAGTGGTGGCACTGGGCCTGGGCCTCACCCCTGCCTCCCCACCCGCAGTTCCGTCAGCACCATTCGGAACCAGCGCTGCCACATCCATGCCAACCTGTCCTTCGCCATCCTAGTGGCCCAGATCCTGCTGCTGGTCAGCTTCAGCTTCAAGCCTGGCACAGTGAGTAGGCCCTCTCTGCCCCTCTCCTTCCTCCCTCTGAGGTCACCGGGGCTGGCACCCTCTGCTAGTTTCTTCAACTCAGAATTCAGGCCACATGCCCCAGATAGTCGGGCAGGGGCTCGTCCAGGAGAGGCACAGAAGAAAGCCTGTCTGAGCTGGGTTCTCTGCCCACCGTCCGCTCGGTAGCAGAGACGCTGGCTCTCCTGCTCTGTGTCAGCTCACCATCCAGCCCTGGTCGGGTGCCCGGCATGGCGCGGAGAGCTGACACAGAGCGGCCCTCAGGTCCTGGAGACAGGCCGTCCGGGGCGGTGCCCTAGCCTCTTGCTTCTAGATGTGGGAGTGGGTGACAGATGACTCTGGTAAGGGTCAGCCCCCTGCAGTCTTGCCTTTCACTGCTGCACTGACCACAAACCCCCGGCCACCTCTGCTTGCTGCTGGCAAGAGGAATGTGAAGACCCAGGCCCCCCTTTTCCCTGCCCTTTGTACTAGGGATCTAGGAAGTCTTAGAACCCCAGAAGGTTAAGAGCTAAAACAAATGACCCAGGCTTGGGGTGGGAAGGAGAAGCAGACTCCTGCTTGCTCCCACCGGGAGAGAAGGAGAAAGGGGTTCTGGGGAACAGAGCAGTACGGGTCGGTAGTTTTAAAACTCACACAGAATCAGCTCACGCAGAGTGAGCGCTTTATCCTACAGTAGTGAGGGTCAGCAGAACTTCCTGTCCTCTCTGCCGCAGGGTCCTCAGCCCCCACCTGCCTGTCCTGGGGCTGCTGCCGAAGGAGAGGTCCACCCTCCTGGGCCGCAGGATCCCCCTCGCAGGTTTAGGGGCGCGGAGGGGCATCTAAAAGCCCCGCATGGGCCGTGGAGGGACCAGGCACGCGCCAGCCTCATGCTCTGGATGCGTCAGCCCTCCGGGTTTCTT